>NW_022983137.1:300000-596945 GCF_011762595.2 Tursiops truncatus
TGGTAGTAGATGTACCAGTTGGCGACAAGGTGGACAAGAGGGATGGCAAATGATCAGAGTATAGAAAAAAATTTAATCAGAGAGCTCCTTTGGAGCCAGATCTTGAATTATCTTGAATGTTGTGGGAGATATCAAAGGTTTTCTAGTAGTAATGTGGTACAAATGAGACAGAAGGGAAGGGGGCAGGGCACAATGCTTAAAGACTGATAATAGCCTTTGAGGATACTACATAACTGGTTAGAACAGATCAGGCCCAAGATGGTGGAGGATTCGACTTCCAGGGGACCTTGAGCCTCATCATACACTCATTGTAATATATCAACATTTAAATGACACACCCACAGGCATCAGGATAGTTCTGAGGCCAACCATAAAAGGCCAAAAAGTAGGAGGTGGCCCAATTCCTGGAAATCCCTACCCCTTCCCCAAAATAGTTGGGATAATCCTCCCACTCCTTAGGCTATGAAATTACCCAGCCCATAAAAACTAATTTGGGGCCTCTCTCACCTTTTGAGATACTTTGCATTCTGCTTATGAAATGTGTTATCTCCCAGGATTTCTCACCTTCTCAGATGCTATAGACTCTACGTACAGAGTGTGTATCTCCCTAAATAAAGCTGCTTTTCCACATAGTTCTCAGGGCAGAGCCCTCTTGCCTGCCCGCTCGTATGTCTCACAACTGTCCTATGCTAACAAATCTGCTTCTTGCTTACCACTTTGCTTCTCTGAATTCCTTCTGTGATGAGACATAAAGGACCTAAGCTTCAGTAAATATTGACACCAGGTGAGTGATTCTAATTAAAAGACCTTGGTTTCAAGTCCCAATCTGACTTTTGGCTGGATTTGAGTCCCATCTGAGCTGTGTGGTTTCACAATGAGCTTTGTGTTAAGAAAAAACTCTGCCAGAAATGTAAAGAGTGAGATAAAGGAGGTAGATATGAGTCAGAAAGAGCAATAAGGAGGTTCTCAGGAAATCAAGAACACTGTTGAGTAATGATGGAACTATTTTAAGAATATACACAAAAGGAACTCATAAACATTTATACTGTTTTAAAACAGTATATGGGGGTGGGAGGGAAGCTGCTCATTATAAATGTCGAGTTTAAATAAAGGCCTGAGCTAAACAATGAGACAAGGAGACTAACTTGATATTCATATGATGATAAAGGAGGAAATTATTTGTGGCTAGTGGATATGAAATAAGCATAGTTTAAGAAAAAAACAGTACAAGGTTCTGAGGCTGGGTATTGGTGAAGATGAAGCTATCATCTGAGATAAGGACTAAAAGAGGAAGTAGCTTTGGAGAAAATGATAAATTTTGCTGGCACTGTTGAACTGAAAGTGTTTGAGCAACACTGGGCACAAGGCTAAATGATAAACTGTAAAAGTCCTGAAATTATTCTGCCTGTGCTTGAATTCCTCTGCTCAGCTGAAATCAAGCAGGACTGTATGTAACTCCTGGATACAAATCCTTTCCGTGTCTGTTTCTTGTTTGTAGAAAATAGGCCTCAATCAGCCTCCTAGACCTTTCCTGAGCTCCAGGGCATAGATTCAAACACTTCCTAATCAGGGAAAGGAGTAAATGCAAAAACAAAGGTACAGGATAGGGCAGCGCCCTGGCTTCTCCTCAAGGGACATATGTAACAATAGCTCTGAGTTCTTCTTCACCCAGATGGTGGATGGTAACTTCACACTGAGCACAATATTCCTGGAACATCACCCTGTTAACTTATACCACCAATCAGAAGAAAGTCACACACCCTGCAGCCCTCACCTCAAATTTTGCCTAAAACCATGAGGGAGTTTGGCATTTTTGAGCACAAGCTGCCTGTTCTCCTTTCTTGGTCCTGCAGGAAGACTTTCTCTGCTCCAAACTGCAGTGTTTCGGTTTATTTGGTCTCACTGTGCGCTGGGCACAGGAACTTTCTTCAGTAACAAAACCACCAATTTGCTCTGTGATGTAGAAAATGTTTTGGTAACTTTTCTGTCCATTTGTTTCCTTACCTGCAAAATGGGGAATCTTCTTTATAGTATCTTCTTTACAGATATATTATGAGAATGAGATGAGTGTATACATGTGAAACATTTAGAACAGTGCCTGGCAACACTTAATGCTGCTGCTATTTTTATATAAAGTTAACCACATTCAGCAAGCAGTTGAAAATTTACCTTCCCAGAAAAAATAAATATGACTTCCAAACACCTTCCCTTCTGGCTTTCCTTCTGGCTTCTGGAGGTGTCATCTATTCTGTGAGTTGTGCTATTCATGGACAGTCCATAATTGTATTTCCCTAATATATATTTCCTGGTTGTTTGTTCAGAACATTAGTATTGTCAGCATATGGGAAGAATTCACAGAAGATTCAGTCCTGCCTAAGTATACACTTCTGTATTTCTTAATAGAAAATGCTGTGCTGGATAATCTTAAGATGTCTAGAGACATTTTCAAAAACTTGAAAAAAATTTTAAAACCCTATAAATTCCTAATAACGAAGTAAAAAGTGTAAAGGAGTGAATTGTTTTTATAAAGTATAGAGTATCTGATTCTAAAATACAAGTGGGGACTTCCCTGGTGGTCCAGTGTTTAAGAATCTGCCTTCCAGTGCAGTGGATGCGGGTTCAATCCCTGGTCAGGGAACTAAGATCACAAATGCCACAGGGCAACTAAGCCCTTGCACCACAGCTGCTGAGCCTACAGGCCACAACTAGAGAGGCCAAGCACCACAACGAAAGATCCTGCTTGCTGCACCTAAGATCTGACACAACCAAATGAATAAATAAATATAAAGTAAGATAGGAGTGATACTCAGCCCTCATTTGTGAGGTTATAGCCTGTCTTCAAGTTCTACATCAGATGTCCCTGTTACCTATGATATAGCCTGGAATCCTGGAGGCTAGATGTGTAACCTCCCTTCACAGCACTCTGAAGATTTCCCATCTTCTTTATCAAGCCAAAACAGTTTCCTTGCCCCTTTCTCTCCAGTTTAGAGTGTTTCCCTGTTATTAATTTCTCTTAATAACAATTACTTATTTGCATAAACAAAGTCAAGAATTCACTGGGTCTCATGTTTTAAAATATTTTCAACAATACTAACAGTGGAGAAATTGCCCTGTGATATAATTTCAGTTTTGATTTTTCCATCTTTATGAAAAGTTAAGTGAATTCCATGCCAGGTCCTACTATTTGAGAATATAATTAGGTATAATTGCTTAAAATACTTCTAGTGTTATCGGTTTCAGATTTCACTCTCTGAGAATAAGGGTTTATAGCAATATTGCAGGTCAAGTATCTATAATCACTGCCCATTCTTATATTCTTCTAATTGTCTTATCAGGCATTTGTATGTAATTTGCTTTAATCGGAAGTCACTACACCTTCCCACAAAATACAAGAAGACAGCACCCAAAGGTCAGTTACACTTTAAAATGTAAAGTGAGTCTCAACAGGAATCTGTTTTTTGTTTGCATACCTATTACTATGCTTCTGTTTACTGGGGAGTTCCTTCCTTTTTTGATTGTAATTAACATACTTAAAAGAAGTATCAATCTGTAGGGCAACAGTGAATTTCATTAAAGACAGATTTCTTCTTCTTGGGATAACTTTTACTATGCCTTTTCTTATAGCTAATATTCTGCATGGTTTTTGGTTGCTTGAGTCGTTTGTGTACATTATTTGCATCATTATCAATCCTTATAATCTTTATAATAATTATTTGTTATCCCTATCTCTTTCATGTCCCAATATCACATCTATCTTAAGAGACTGGAATCACAGCGTAGTAAAAAAAAAAAAAAAATTGCAGAATTTTGAGTATAGACAGATGTTTTATCAGACTCCTTATTGTGACTGCATAAGACATGGTATACTCTTGTAATCAAAAATTCATTGGCTGCCACATCTGGGGAGTGCTAGGATTGTGATATGAAAAAAAAAAAAGAGTAAATGTGAGAGTTGTGAATTAAGTTTTTTGGGGGGCAAAATGACGACTATAGCCCAGGAGACAGCATCTCAGATAGCTCTGAGAAACTGCTCCAAGGAGGTAGGGGGGATGCTCAGTATATATGTGATTTTGGTGAAGGGGGAGTATATGCAATCAAGCACATATTTTTGCAGAAGTTTGCTGCTAGTCTCATGAGGGTTACTGCTAGTCACAAGGAGCAGAGGTCACCATGAAGGATTTTAGTGATTTTCTAGATATGAGGAGATACAAGAATTGGGCTCATAAAATCGTCTTCTGAAAATATCTAACTATCTGAAGGTCTGCTATCCTAGTTATTTTCTAGAGCACAGAGTGCCTCATTCCTGATGTCCACCCTGAACTCCTTTCAGGGGGTGTTGAAGGTCAGCAGCTACAATAGATTGTGATTTAATCCTTATATAGGCAGATGGCAAGTGCCAATTTTTATTTGACAGTGACAGGTTTCTTCCTTTGGTAGACTCTTCCAGGGGAAGAGGCAGTTACAGTAGAACATGGTAAAATGTTAGAGTGGAATATTGCTTAATGGTAAAGTCACTTGAGAGGCTATGAAAAGGTGGTTCATTTAGCTGTCTCAGGTGTATTCTCTTTTGCAAAGTGAATATATTTTAACACAAAGATTTCTCTTTTGCTTCTCATTTTGATACTACTAATACATTGATTAGCAAATCATCCTAATTGTTTGGAACTGAGTATGTCTATGAGTTAATTGAAAATGGAAAACTACTATTTTTCTTTTCTTTTTTTTGGCCGCGTTGGGTCTTAGTTGTGGCACTCGGGATCTTCATTGAGGCATGCAGGATCTTTCATTGTGGGCGTGGGCTCTTCACGGTGGCGCGGGCTTTTCTCTAGTTCTGGAGTGCGTGTTTTCTCTCTGTAGTTTGCGGCATTCAGGCTCTCTACTTCAGGCACGTTGGCTTAGTTGCCCTGCGGCATGTGGGATCTTTGTTCCTTGGCCAAGGATTGAACCCGCATCCCCTGCATTGGAAGGTAGATTCTTTACCCTGGACCACCAGGGAAGTCCTGAAAACCGCTATTTTTCAAATCACTTTTAGGTGCATCAGTGACAGTACCTGCACTCCAGGACTACTCAAAAGTAAATCAATCCCAGACCCAGTAGTCACTAAATTCTGTTATCGCTAATTTGAACATACAGATAGAAGAGCTGCCAGAACTCATGGTTTCTGACTCTCAGCTTCATACTTGCCCTGGTCTACATGAAACAAAAAACTAAAAGGATACAACTCATAAAGTGCTCCATAATATGAATTCATAAATCTCAGCGTTGGACAAGACCCTAAAGATCATCAAACCTAATGTTTCTCAAGAGAGGATTGTGCAAATTTGTGTGAGCAGTGACTGGCAAAGGGTACTGGTATTTTAGTAGGCATGGGGGCCAGGCATGTTAGCTGTCCTGCAATGCAATGAACAGTTCTTTTCACATGGTGAAAATCCTGTTGTCAGAACACTTCCTTACATATACAGTCACACCTTCATATCCTTGGGTTCTGCATCCTCTGATTCAATCACAGATCAAAAATATTTGGATAAAAAATTTTTTTTCCAGAAAGTTCCAAAAAGCAAAAGTTGAATCTGTTGCACACTAGCAACTATTTACATAGTATTTACATTGTATTAGGCATTATAAGTAACCTTTAAATAATTTAAAATGAGTATGTGGGTAGGTTATAGGATTGTAAACACAAAGTATTTTTGACTAGTCTCAACATATTGGGATTTGTTTTCAGGAATGCTACTATTATAATTAAAGGGTAAATTTCTATTGTTTTCACCATTTTGGAAAAGAATATCACCAATAGCAACACTGTTTATGTACCTGAGTTCTGAACACATTTTATTTGTTTTCATGGCAGAATTGGAGAAGTGCTTGACTATCCTTATTGTGGTAGTGAAACTGCACAACTCAGATGGGACTTGAACCCACGTACCAGGACTCAAACCCAACCTAAACCCAGATTGGGACTTGAACCCACAGCTGACTCAAAACCAGCCAGAACCTATTGTCTTTTATTTATTTATTAAATATTTATTTGGTTGCACTGGCCCTTAGTTGCAGCGAGGGCTCCTTAGTTGTGGCATGCAAACTCTTAGTTGTGGCATAACTGTGGGATCTAGTTCCCTGACCAGCGATAGAACCCAGGCCCCCTGCACTGGGAGCTTGGAATCCTATCCACTGTGCCATCAGGGAAGTCCCTACTGTCTTTTGGCTGCATTGGGTGTTAGTTGCTGCGCGCAGGCTTTCTCTAATTGTGGCAAGCGGGGGCTACTCTTTGTTGCGGTGCGGGGGCTTCTCATTGTGGTGGCTTCTCGTTGCAAAGCACGGGCTGTAGGCGTGCGGGCTTCTGTAGTTGTGGCACGCAGGCTCAGTAGTTGTGGTGCATGGGCTTAGTTGCTCTGCAGCATGTGGGATCTTCCTGGAAGAGGGCTTAAACTCATGTCCCCTGCATTGGCAGGCGGATTCTTATCTACTGTGCCACCAGGGAAGTCCCCTACTGTCTTTTAATTGAGATCACACACCTGGTCTCAGGACTTAATGAAGCTTGGGTTTTTTTGTTTGTTTGTTTTTGACCGTGCCTCAAGGCACACAGGATCTTAGTTCCCCAACCAGGGACTGAACCTTCACCCCTTGCAGTGGAAGCATGGAGTCATAACCCCTGGACCACCAGGGAAGTCCCCCTGAAGCTCAGGTTCTTGATATCTCATCACAGAAAGAATTCAGTGAGAGACAGAGTGATAGGTAAGAAGTGGACTTATTTAGAGAGAAACACACTCCACAGATAGAGCGTGGGCTGTCTCAGAATGCGAGAGGCACCAAAATACAGGGTGGTTAGTTTTCACAGGCTGGGTAATTTCATAGGTTAATTAGTGGGAGGAGTATTCCAGCTATTTGGGGGGAAGGGGTGGGGATTTCCAAGAATTGGGCCAGTGCCCACTTTTTGGCCTTTTATGGTTAGCCTCTGAACTGTCAAGGTGCCAGTAGGTATATCATTTAGATGCTAAGGTATTACAATGAGCCTATAATTAGGCTCTAGGTCCACTGGAAGTCGAATCTTCTACCATCTTGGGCCTAATTAGTTTGTGTCATATCCACAATGGCTATGTCATTTTTTTTAGAAGTTGTGCCCTGCCCCCTTACCTCCTGTTTCAGTAGTGCAGGATATTTACATACTAAATATTTTATTATAATTTTCCTTACATTTCTCTGTAGTACAGTTAGGTCATTTTGCAGAGAAACTTCATTTGTGGGTTTAATTTATATTATCTATGAATTTAATTTTATAATGGTCGAAGTGTTGTCACAAAATGTTTGCTATAAAAAGGGCTAACTTAGCTTACACCTACAAGTTTACAAAGCAGTAAAGCAACTTGTTCCAACCACCTTTGAATATTTACATTTTCTAATTGAAAAAGTAAAAAGCGTTTCTGTGGCAGTGTTTTTTGACAATACAACTTTTTGAACCCTAAAAGGAGAGCCTACCATGCAGTTATTCTTTTTTCAGTAATGAGAATGGAATAGCGTTTTTTTTAAGGAACTAAGTATAAGCTAGCCTGCACTTCAAACCAGGGACCCAGTAGTCAACGTTTTCTTCCATTTAAGGGGACTATGGCGCTGAATCTTCCAACAGGAAGCGATTCCTGCTGTGAAAGTAGCCCATTTCCTTCTAAATCACAACCAATGCAGCGGCCTGAGGGTCATAACGAGCCTACGTCCAATCACTTAAAAACTTGTTCAGAAGGCTGATAGCAACCCTATCCACAAATAGCCCTGGGCCTGTTGGGTTTCGACAGTGTATGTAGCTCTGAACCCCCCAGGGCCCTGTGGTTTTGGAGAGGTGCACTACTAGCGGCCACCGTACCTAAACCAGTGGGTAAAACCAAATACTTGCTGCGAAGTGAGTACCTGTGCGGTGGGGGAGGGGTGAAGAGAGGCCTTCCGGGAAAGTCTGTCATCACCGACGTCATTCACCGTACAATTGTTTCATTGTTCCGTCACCCGGAGGACCTACGAGCTTGAAGGGCACAGTCGCTGCCTGCAAAGTGGAGGTGCCTCGGGTTCCTGGCCAAGCCACGGTGGCCGAGTAGCGTCCGCCCGCCCGCGCTACAAATTCCCCCTCCGCTTACCTCCCCCTCCCGCTCTCCTACTCCTATCTACCCTCCCCTAGCTCGTCTGCCAGTCTCTGTTTTCGCCCACCCAGCCAGACGATTCTACTCAAGCCATCGTTGACTGCTCTACAACTCGCTCGACACCTGGGATCAAGTGACCCTCAACCTTCTTAGATGCAGGTATATCTGACTAGTTTCGACTTTGGGGAAGCTTCCCAAAGGCGGGAGAGGGTCAGGTGGAACGGAGACATTTTACACAAGTTCAGATTCCTCAAACTGTAAGAGAAGGGAAAGGCAGAGCGCTAGAGAAAGGAGCAGGGAAAAGAGCTAGGAGGAGGGTGAGAAAGATTGCGGTGTACTGGCGTCATGTTTAACCCCCCCACACACAGTGATTGAAAGAGGTACTCCGCGAGTTTTCGCTAGTTCCCAGAGATTCCAAGACTTTGGGCGAGGGCGGGGGAAATAAAGCTCTCGCGAATTTTGAGAGCGGTGCGGGAACGGGACTGATTAGAAGATCTCGCGAGGTTACGAGTAAAGGAGCACAGGGTTTCCGGAGAGAAGTGAGTGTAGCGTTGAAGCGGTAGGTGGCGGGCCTGGGGAACGGAGGAGGAAGACGCACCGCTTAAGTACTGACGTGGGGTCTCTTTCGGCCTGGCAGGATACGCTAGACCTGCAGCAGGAGACCGGGAGTTCTCGCTTCTCTTCAGGCATGAGTCACGTGTCGGGAAATGAGCGCGGGCTGGACCAGCAGGTGAGCCAAAATGTTTCTATCTAGGCCTTCATATTTGGAGCTCTTCCTTGGCTTAACGTGGCCTATGGTGCAGTGCTAACTAGCCACCTTCATCTTACTCGTGCTGGGTTCCTTTGGCCGTGGTTGGACTGTGGGCAAACGGGGGAGAAGACTGAATTAAAGCATGTAGAGCAGGCGTGGAGAAAAAAACGAATTGGTAGCACTCTGGTCTAGCTGTTAAACCAGGGCAGCGCGTAATGGCGGCTTTTGTATGTGCTTGCGATTGTAGCAGAGGCGCGCATGTGCTAGAACCGACGGGTTAGTGATGGAGGGAGGTGAGCGAAGTTGGACCATTGTTTTTGTGTCAAGGGCGTTCGGCTCTCGATGGACGGCACTGATTTCAGGCCCAAAGGTGTCGTTGACGTATAGGTGAAGGGTGGATTGAGGACACTGAGTGGGGGCGGGGGGGAACGTGGCCTGCTCTAGGGGTTATGGCGGCGGCCTCCTTTGTTTGGTTCCCACGACCATGCGGCGCTGGGGTCTCCGCTCACAGAAGGCCCAAGCTCCGTAATTTGTGCCTGCGGGACCCTAGCGGACGTTTTCACTAGAGAAAAAAAAAAAACAGCTGTTTTGTTGCTGTTTCCGCCGCGGTCCTTCTGTCTCTGTACTGCGGATGTGAGTGCTCTGTACGACGAGGCCGTGTTCCCTGAATGGGAAGTTTTGTGACACAGAGGAGCTGGCAAGGGTAGTGGGAAGGGGGTGAAGAATGGCCGCCGCTTTTTCCGTTGACTGCTGTCTGGATGTAATAGAAACTGGACGCCGGCGGGGAGGCTTCTGGGAGGTTAGGGATCTGGATTTGCTGTATTACATTTACTTAATTAAAAAAGAGTCACAGAATGGCCGTTAACCCGAGGGTGGTACTCTCTTCCGTCGTGAGGCGTACTGTCTTGTACGTCTTCTCAGGTTATGCGTTTGACTTTGAAAAAAGGGGGGGGGGGGACAAGAAAAGGGGATTCGCAGCGAAGATTAACTTTCTGTTACTGCTTTCTTCTTTCTGACTTTACAAACATTCAAATATGGCAGGGCCATGGACCTGTTCTTTTTAAATACAGTGCTTTCCTTTGAGGTGCTGGGAATTTGGAAGAGAATACGGGATCTAAGAAGAGTGAGGCTCTTCTTACAGGCTTGTTTTCCATTTCCGGGAAATCTCCATTTATTTTTGTTTTTGCGGTACGCGGGCCTATCACTGTTGTGGCCTCTCCAGTTGCGGAGCACAGGCTCCGGACGCGCAGGCTCAGCGGCCGTGCCTCACGAGCCTAGCTGCTCCGCGGCATGTGGGATCTTCCCGGACCGGGGCACGAACCCGTGTCCCCTGCATCGTCAGGCGGACTCTAAACCACTGCGCCAGCAGGAGAGCCTCATTTCATTTTTGCGGTGTTAGGTCCTGGGAAATTCTGCATCAGTCGCTTCGACTCTTAAGTGAATACCTTATCTCAGCTTCTGTTTTCCATGTTTAATAGTGAGAATTGATTTAGGGCAAAAGCCTTTAATATTCTATGAACTCGTAAATTGTCGTTAAAGCCTAATGGCAGTACTTTATCCCAAATTTTATTTTTGTTATAAGTAGTACAATTTGAGGGATTTCACAGCATTCTTCTTTGAGGGTATTTTTCCCCTAAAGATACGGTTATCAACGCCTGCAGTATTCTGAGCTGAAACTTGATAGGTTAAAGAGAGCGTGAAAGTTGAAAATCTGATACCAAGAGTACAGGCAATCACATTTGTAGTATTTTCTGTGTAGATGGGATCCATTTAATTTTTCATAAACTATACCCTTTGGACCGTTAGAATTTAGTAATAACCAAATTCGAGATGGAAAAGTAGTATCTTGATTGAAGACGCATGTAAATTTGGTAATATTAATTTTGAACTTTTAAAGTAGTATTTATAAACATTATTGTATAGCAGATTTCCTTTGCAAACAGGTGTCAGTATTGCTCCTTGATCTTTTGTACTTTTTAAGATTTATTTTGGCATATATAATTTTTCACTACTTCTGGTTATTTCTTGGTTAGTTCTTATGAAATGCAGTTAAGTGAAATAACCTTTTTTCTATAGTATTGAAACCCATCAGTGTAAAGGGACAGGTAGGAATTGAGATTAAAGATACTTATCTTGTAAAAACATTGTCATTTGGGCCAACTGACCATCAGTCTCTTTGAACTTATCTCTAAAATGGGAGATACAAATATTGTCTTCATGATGTGGCAAGCATTAAATGATTCAGTGATAAGTGACACAGTGCTCACTAAATGATGAGCGGTGCTGTTGCTGCTTAGGAATTTGTTGGAGTTAAAAACAGTTACTATACTTCAATATAAATAAATTTTTTTTTTTAATTTACAGTCTTTAGGGAATAAAGAAATCAAAGAATTTTAAGGTTGCTGTAACATTTTTCAGGTATACTATTCAGGCTTAAAATAATGCCACTGAGGAAACCAGTGGCTCTGAGAAAATGGTAACAAAATTTGTTTTGGTAACTGATGAGATTTTACTATGGAAGACTGTTAGAGGGACAGCTTGTTTTGAGTGAATGTATTTGAATTATCTATACTGGTGTACTACTTGGCACCCAAGTCCTACCTTTTGCATTTGCCATAATTTATAGACTTGTGTTCTTAAAAACAAAGCAGACGGAGCAGCTGGCTAGTAAATGCTAGAGGGTGGGACTAGAATTTAGGACTTCTGATTTGTCTTTTGTAATGCTGTCTGTGCTTGATTTTTCCCTTAGTGTAGTGTGTCAGCATGTAAGAGCTATTAATATCTCTGTTCACCTAGTTTTCTGGTCTAGACCTGAACTCCCCTGATAATCGGAGTGGAGGAGGAAGTACAGCAAGCAGTAAGTAAAATTTTTGTTTATTTAGAATCTTTATTAGAGCTTAATGTTAATATTTCATTGAACTTATTTACTAAGTCTAAATTTAAAAAATGTTCCGGGGGCTTCCCTGGTGGCACAGTGGTTGAGAGTCCGCCTGCTGATGCAGGGGACGCGGGATCGTGCCCCAGTCCGGGATGATCCCACATGCCGCGGAGCAGCTGGGCCCGTGGGCCATGGCCTTTGAGCCGGCGCATCCGGAGCCTGTGCTTCCCAACGGGAGAGGCCACAACAGTGAGAGGCCCGCGTACCGCTAAATAAATAAATAGATAGATAAATAAATAAATGTTCTGTTGCCCTATGAATTTATAAAGTATTTTGGCATGTTCGGATAAGATGACACTGGTTGTTTTCCAGTGGAAACATAATCATTCAGAAGAAAGTTTATGTAATAGTCACACTTTTAGGAAACCAATTATGCCCAGTATGAATCCTGGCCAAATACAGAGGTGGGGATATGTCAGTCCCTCTTGTGAATTGGCCTGAAATGTGTTAAACCTGATAAAGGGAACCTGTAGACTTGTGTGCTATAGGTATTGTTCATTCCCCCTGGAGAACCTGAGCCTGGTTTTGGAGAACAGATGGAACTTGGCTCTACTGATTCTTGGGTAGTAATTAGAATTTAAAATGTTAAATTCTATGTTAGCCATGTTATTAAATTTTTTTGAAAAGAAGTTAAATCTTTGGAGGAGAGTGGGGTTTCTGGATTGTTTTTATTTACTTGCTACTTGTTAGACATTAGTGTCACAGTTAGGTGGATAGGGACAGGAAGTTGGTGTTCTGTTATGTGGCAGCAGATTTCACCTTGGACCCAGATTTCCAAGAGAGTAGTTGGTGCACCCTGAAAAGCCTGTTCAAGACTGGTTAATTTATATCAAATCTTATTTGCTGTTGTATGAATATCAAAAGGATTTAATTCCACCAGTAGACAGTTTCGAATACTTAATTAAGTTAGCAATTTGGATTTTCTATCAGTTTCTTTTCAGAATGTTTTCCCTTTACAGCTGTCAAGTGTTTATTATAAGTTTAGTATTCATATTATTGAAATGGAAACAAAGCCTCTTGGTCGGTTGGTTTAGTACATACCCTTTTTCTCTTAGTATCCAGTTTTATTGTATATATTAATGGTTATATTTGTTAGTTAAAGGTTATAATTCATGTAATAATTTATTGAAAGAGCAGAGCTTTTTAAAAATTTTGAGTAACCACTAGTAGCTACTGAAATGTATTTGGTTTTAGGATTAGGTCTGCGCCACCAGGGAAGCCCTAGGACTAGTTTTTTAATAGACGTTTTTGCAAAAAGCTGTGTTTTAAAGGATATGATAAACTTTTAACTTTATATTTTCTTACAGAAGGGCGCTATATACCTCCTCACTTAAGGAACAGGGAAGCATCTAAAGGTAAGTGGTTATGGCAACTTAGTATTCAACTTTTTCTGTGTTTTGAAAGTTAGTCAAAGAAGGAAAAATGAGATAACTTTGGGAAGTGTATACACATGCCTCCCCCTGCCCACCCAGTGCTGCTTTCTGTTTTTAAGAACTAGCACTTCCTAACTTTGAAAGAGTTCATCTAATATTGCATAATGTGTAATTCTTATTTCTTTTAACTAGTTTTGAGCCCAAACTGTTAGTTTTACTAGTGCTTTTCATCTCTTTGTAAACGTTGATAGCCTGATTTCAGTCTGAAAGAGGTGTGTTTGTATATCTGGGGATGCCTTATTATGTAAAACAGACCACAAAACAAGTCCTACTTTTTGCTCTTAAAATGTTGCCTCAGTGAAAATGGGGTTATTGCGGAGTAGTTGGGAATTGCAGGATTGCATCTTTGTGCACACTCAGTAGGTTAGAGAAGTCTGGTCTCACCTTTTTGCTGAACTCCTTCATTTGAAAGATTTTGTTTGAAATGTTATTAAAACACCTGGTGTCTTTCAGTATTAAGTTTTTAATGTAGAGTGATTAAGTTATTAGGAACATACTGTTGTGATGATGATTTGAGTGCTGTATATTAACCAACACGGGTGTCCTGAAATTTTCAAGAGAAGGAAAAGTCAGGAAAACTATTTGAAGCCAAAAGGTGGTGGATAAAGAAGGGGTGGGGTGCAGGGGTGGGAAGGGTGGAAATAACTAGCTTGTGGTTGGGCATGGTGCCTCCATATTTAGTCTGTTGTTGCCAGCTGCAGACTTTTAAGTCTGTATATGTCTACTGGAACATCGGTTGGGTAATAAGAGTATTCTTTTTTCAGTGTAACTGCAGTTTCTTTCATCATGGGTATTCCTCAGAATATTTGGCTGGAATTGTATCTAAGGTGTAATTGCTTCAAAGGGGGAGTACTACCAGCATCTTAGGAAGTTAAATGGAAGAGACCTTAAAAATCTAACAGTCTTTTTTTCCACTTAGCAAAGACCATTCGTCACTTGGCTGGCTCATGATGGAGCTATAAAGCAGAGAGAAAGTAACTTCATTAACTTGTAAACTTCAGAATATTTAAAGAAACGTATGAATCTAGTTAAATTCTCAACTTAATCATTTGTTGAGTGAGCTAACTTTTTGTCACCTTCCTTTTATTTATCTGTGATGTGCCTGGAGACATGTGCAGAGGGAAAACAGGCAAGGACAGGAGTTTTCTTTTTTCCTTGGTGTACTTGGTTCTCACTAAACTTACAGTTGGGAAAATGTTGTTGGACTCTTAGGATTTGATAATAGTATACATAAATGCAGAGCACGGTAACAGTTATACGAACTGTTATTTTGTTGGTTAACCTGAAACAGAATAACGTTTTATTTAGTTGGGAATTCTGAAATTTATATATGCCATATAGCGTATATTTTAAGTTGACCTACTTTTGTATTCAGCGTTTGTGAGATTAATATTTAGGGATGGGACATAACTGAAAAACTAACTTAGAGCTGGTCTAACTACTGCCATTGAGGTTAAAAATTGGGGGAGGGGGTGGATTTGGCATTCCTTTGAGAGCAGTCATATCTTTAAAAGGGGGGCTTGTCACACAGTCTTGTTAAAATAATCACTTTAGAGTAAGCTATTTTATTGGTTTTGGTAGATAGCAAACATTGACATTTAAAAAGAATGAATCTTAAATTATTAGTATGATAATGGTATGTAACGTATCAGTAGTATACTTGTGTTTCATGTAAACTATTACCCTCTTAGGGGTGGTATTCATTCAGTACATTGCTCTTATTCCATGAGGTTACTTTGCTTAATATAATAATTTCTTAATGGAAAAGAGAATTAAAGGTAGGAAAACTCTGTTTGTTAAATCAAAATAATTATCTCAATCTTGGTTCTCTTTTCCAGTGTTTTGATAATAATTCCAATGACCCTTGGTCCCACAAGGATAAGATAAAGGAAGGCTATGTCTTTGAAAAGACTGGAATCTTGTAAAAGTATTGTCACCTTCTCTAATTTTTACTTCTTTTGGAAGGATTTTATGATAAGGACAGTTCAGAGTGGAGTTGTAGTAAAGACAAGGATGCCTACAGCAGTTTCGGGTCTCGAGATTCAAGAGGAAAGTGTAGTTACTTCAGTGATCGAGGAAGTGGATCAAGGGGAAGGTAAGTTATTCTCAGCTTGTGAGTGTGTATATAGTAGCAATTGAGGAATCAGTTCTTAGTTTGATGTGTTCTCATTCTTTTCATTAACAGACCATCCTATTATAGATAAGATTTTCTTAGTTCCCTGACCAGGGATCAAACCCACGTCCCCTGCAGTGGAAGTGCAGTCTTAACCACTGCTTGACTGCAAGGGAAGTCCCGCTATAGATGAGATTTTAAACAAAAGTTTACTAAGTTTAATCTGTTAAACAGGAATTACAGGCAGTAAGAGTATGGTTACTTGATGTAATGAATGTTAATTTTATTTTTTTAATGGTTTCTCTATAGTAGTTTACCCAGTTTTAGTTTAGTTTATTGTAGTTTAATCATAATCATTGCACAAGTGTGATATATTGATCTTAAGAACTTAATATCCCGTTAGTCCTATACTGTTTTATGCAAATAGGACTAAAACTCTTAAAAACCTTAGTCTTGGGCTTCCCTGGTGGCACACTGGTTGAGAGTCTGCCTGCCGACACAGGGGACACGGGTTTGTGCCCCAGTCCGGGAAGATCCCACATGCCGCGGAGCGGCTGGGCCCGTGAGCCATGGCCGCTGAGCCTGCGCGTCCAGAGCCTGTGCTCCACAGCGGGAGAGGCCACAACAGTGAGAGGCCCTCACACCACCAAAAAAAAAAAAAACCTTAGTCTGGTCACTTGTATATAGCCAGATACAACTTAGTTGACATTAATATGTTATTTCGCCGCTTTTTTTTTTGTTTTTGTTTTTGTTTTTTTTTTTGCGGTACACGGGCCTCTCACTGTTGTGGCCTCTCCCGTTGTGGAGCACAGGCTCAGTGGCCATGGCTCACGGGCCCAGCTGCTCCGCGGCATGTGGGATCTTCCCGGACCGGGGCACGAACCCGTGTCGCCTGCGTCGGCAGGCGGACTCTCAACCACTGCACCACCAGGGAAGCCCTATTCCTCTGCTTTTTAATTAAAGATGTATAAATTATACATAACCACAGGTTAATTAGAGAGTCTTATTTCACAAATAAGTTACCCAGTATTGAATTGTTGGCATCTTTGAAAGTTACTTGTGACCAACAATTCAATTACTAATGTGCAAGTATGTTTCTGGAGAGATGATAATATGATATTGGCCAAATGACTATTCTGATCAGTTGCTTGTGCTGTTTAGGTTTGATGATCGTGAACGGAATGATGGTATTGGCAGTCGTGGTGACAGAACTGGCTTTGGCAAATTTGAACGTAGTGGACGCAGTCGTTGGTGTCACAAGTCAGATGAAGACGATTGGTCAAAACCACTTCCACCAAGTGAACGCCTGGAGCAGTAAGATTTTTGTTTTGTTTTGGTTTTTTATTTTATTTTATTTATTTCTGGCTGCATTGGGTCTGCGTTGCTGTGCGCGGGCTTTCTCTAGTTGCAGCAAGCGGGGGCTGCTCTTTGTTGCAGTGCACGGGCTTCTCACTGCAGTGGCTTCTCTTGTTGCGGAGCACGGGCTCTAGGTGTGCAGGCTGTAGTAGTTGCGTCTCGTGGGCCCTAGAGCGCAGGCTCAGTAGTTGTGCGTGGGCTTAGTTGCTCTGCGGCACGTGGCATTGTCCCGGACCAGGGCTTGAACCCATATCCTCTGCATTGTCAGGCGGATTCTTAACCACTGCACCACCAGGGAAGTCCCTGGAGCAGTAAGTTGTTGATATGAAACTTACCACATAGTATGATATATGTAGTAAAGATTTGGTTTCAGGGAACTCTTTTCTGGAGGAAACACTGGGATTAACTTTGAGAAATACGATGACATACCAGTAGAGGCAACCGGCAATAACTGTCCTCCACATATTGAAAGTGTAAGTTGTTTTGTTTCACTTTTTAACTGTTCTTTAAAATTATTGCTAAAAATTTCATTGGGTTATGAAAAAGGAGAGACTGAGATTAATGTCACCATTTTGAGTAATCCTAAAACAGAAAATGCGTCAAATATAAAAAAAATCAAAACTGCTTTGTTGTAGATTAGATCCCTCAGGAGTCCACTTTCTTAAAAATACCTTGATACTTTAACATAAAATCCAAAGCAACTATACATTTAACCACAAATAGACATTTGGCTGGTTACTTACGTTCTAATGTTAACATAAAACACATAAACTGCAGTAGAACATAAGGCATTTCTAGTTTTATATGTATTTGATTAACCTGGTTAAATTTCATTGACAGTTCAGTGATGTTGAGATGGGAGAAATTATCATGGGTAACATTGAGCTTACTCATTACACTCGTCCTACTCCAGTGCAAAAACATGCCATTCCTATTATTAAAGGAAAAAGAGACTTGATGGCTTGTGCCCAAACAGGTAAGCTCATTAATGAAGAATAACTTCACTAGCTTTAAAAACAGTACATTATGTAGGGAGGCCTGAGTCCCGTATTTAGTCTGATTTAGAGTCAGGTAAAGATTAGCTGGGGATGTCTCTTATGTCTTTGGATCCTTTGGGTGAAACTTGTATTTTCATTGGGGCATCTTGGGAATTCTATAGCACATTATCAGCCAATTAATATTGCTAGCATTCTCTCCACTGAATTCATAATTTTCCCCTCCTGTGAATTCACTGCAGAGAAAGTTAACAATAATTGGAATAGGAAATCCAAAATCAGGGAAGAGCCAAGAGTCTATGATTCATAAAAATGTGGACAGGGAAAGGAGGAGGTGCCTCCCATCCCCTAGTACTTCATGAATTAGGAAATAAGAGGGCTGAGGTAGTGTTTACTCCTCTATCAGAATTTGGCGTAATTAAAAGATGGCAAATCTTAAACTTATGTATTGAGTATCTTTTTATATAGTGGTATGTATATATAAATATATAAATTTCAGTCATTTGTTATTTTTAATATTTTTTAAAGAAATAAATTATGTCATTTATATCTGTGACTTTTGGGCCAACACTATTACCTGTTTTTTAAAACAAAGTTCTAGTACAGTAATTAGTACCCATGGTTTTTATTTTGCAAAGTAACAGAATGGCCTGCAAAGTCCTCTGTTATTAGACTCTTCAGAAAGTTTGCTGACATTCTGACAGTTACCAAATAACACAAGGAAGTATTGAAATAGAAGTTGATGCCATTTTAGAAGAAAAATTCTTGTGTTGTACAGATTAAATTGCAGAGAAGTGTACGTTGATTGCATTGTTATAAATGGAGAACAGAAATCATTTGGCATTCTTTGCTTAGCTGTATAAATATGCTATATATTTCAGAAAATTAGGCAGAAAATAATTCTTTTTTTTCACTAAAAGGGCATTTAGAATACTTTAATTACTATTCAAATGTAATAAGGCAGTATTTTCTAACAGGGTCTGGAAAAACTGCAGCATTCCTTTTGCCCATCTTGAGTCAAATTTATACAGATGGTCCAGGCGAGGCTTTGAAGGCTGTGAAGGTAAAGATTCCGTTCCTTTATAAAATAAATAGTTTTTGCTTAGAAAAATTTTTGTAGATAATCTGTTGGCACCGTTCTTTCTAAATGAAGCCAAACATACTTTATTTCCTTTTCAATCTATTTACTCAAGGAAAACACCTGTTTGGGTGTAATCCTTAAATTACAGAGGGGATTTTGCTGTCATGAACTTCAGAAATGAGTCTTGAGTTTTGAGTCTTTGAGCTTAATGTATAAATTGTCCTTACTTCTTAGGAAAATGGAAGGTATGGACGCCGTAAACAATATCCAATCTCCTTGGTTTTAGCCCCAACTAGAGAATTGGCTGTACAGATCTATGAGGAAGCCAGAAAAGTAAATATGCATTTTTACTGATTATTGCCTTTTTCATTGATTCTAGTGATGTTTTTATAAACAATAAATTATTGCTTGTAGTTTTCATACCGGTCTCGAGTTCGTCCTTGTGTGGTATATGGTGGTGCTGATATTGGTCAGCAGATTCGAGACTTAGAACGTGGATGTCACTTGTTAGTCGCCACTCCAGGTCGCCTGGTGGATATGATGGAAAGAGGAAAGATTGGGTTAGATTTCTGCAAGTAAGTGAATTTTTATATATGGTTTGTAACTAATGTTTACGTTAGTGAGTGTCAGTTTCGTAGTATTTTATTAGTATTAGAGTTAACCTGTGTGATTCATTGGAACAGAATCAAATAACAGCTAATTTGGTTATGTGTTCTATCTGTGTTTCACATGTATTAAATTATGAAGCTAGAATGTTAAAATGACTATATTAGCGTAATTAATTACATACACAACTATAGTCAACAGTTTCTCATCAAATTCTTAACTGTGTCTTTTTCATAACAGATACTTAGTGTTGGATGAAGCTGATAGGATGCTGGATATGGGGTTCGAACCTCAAATACGTCGTATAGTTGAAGAAGATACTATGCCACCCAAGGGTGTCCGCCACACCATGATGTTTAGTGCTACTTTTCCTAAGGAAATTCAGGTAGTTCTTTTTTTTTAGAATATTTGTGTTTGTAAGTGATAAATTAACAGACAGTTTTCAACAAAGTAGAAAATGACACCTTCTTCCCTCTTCCAGATGCTTGCTCGTGATTTCTTGGATGAATATATATTTCTGGCCGTAGGTAGAGTTGGCTCTACCTCTGAGAACATCACACAGAAAGTAGTTTGGGTAGAAGAGTCAGATAAACGGTCATTTCTGCTTGACCTCTTAAATGCAACAGGTAAAATTATGAATAATAATATTGTTAGGTATAAAGAAGAGACTCTGTTTGGATTTCTTGAGCCTGTACCCTACCCTTCCTTTGCCCACTTTTCAAATCATTAAAACCAAGCTTATTTTTAATTATCTCCATGTGCATCCTTACTGAGTGCAAAGAGAACTAACAAACCAGTTAATACTTGTGATGCAAAGTTGCTATTAATAAAGAAAACATTTTATATAATTTTTCAGGGAAGAATTCACTGACTTTAGTTTTTGTGGAGACCAAAAAGGGTGCTGATTCTCTGGAGGATTTCTTATACCATGAAGGATATGCTTGTACCAGTATCCATGGGGACCGATCACAGAGAGATAGAGAGGAAGCCCTTCACCAGTTCCGCTCAGGAAAAAGCCCGATTCTAGTGGCTACCGCTGTGTGTATATTTTAATTTTATTTTCAGTTAAACATGTTTGAGTATTGCTGTATTTTAACAAAAATTATTTTTTTAGGTGGCAGCAAGAGGACTAGACATTTCAAATGTGAAACATGTTATCAATTTTAATTTGCCAAGTGATATTGAGGAGTATGTACATCGGATTGGCCGTACAGGACGTGTAGGAAATCTTGGTAAAGTGTTCAGTTGCTTGATGGTTTAACACAGAGATTTAAACATTAGAACATTACTTTAAAGGGAAAGCTGACATCAGATGTTAGACATCTAGAAGTTTTTGTTTTAGTTTGTAATTTGATTATATTGCACATTATAATATTTTTGTGTTGTAATTAATGTTCTATATGATTATGGAAGCCTAGACTTATTGTACTTTTTTTGGACTCTTGTAGGTCTTGCCACGTCATTTTTCAATGAAAGAAATATAAATATCACAAAGGATTTGTTGGATCTTCTTGTTGAAGCTAAACAAGAAGTGCCATCTTGGTTAGAAAATATGGCTTATGAACACCAGTATAAGGGTAGCAATCGTGGGCGTTCTAAGAGGTACAGATTGTTTTGAACCTTCATTATTAATATTACTTGTTTGGGGCAAGAAGTTATGTCCAAGGTTTAATAACTAAAACACTACCACTACTTACATACTTTGGGCATGGGATATTTTTAGAAAGGTTGTCATGGAGTAGTTAGATGTCAGAACCGCTATCAGAGGAAGTTGAGTTGAAACTGAGAATTGGGAAGTTTAGGCGTGGGAATTGTCATTTTAATTCAATTTTGTATTTGTAAAACCACCACATAATCTTTTTCCTTGTAATAACAGATTCAGTGGCGGATTTGGTGCCCGAGACTATCGACAAAGTAGCGGTTCTGGCAGTTCTAGCTTTAGTAGTAATGCAAGCAGCAGCCGCAGTGGTGGAGGTGGTCATGGCAGCAGCAGAGGATTTGGTGGAGGTAATGTTAATTTTTTTCCCCTTTTATTTTTTGGCAAGGGCTTTCTCCCCGCCCTCTCCTTGTTTTTCAAAGTGTAATTTATTGGAGAAATTTTATTTCAGAGAACACAAAAACCAACACTAAGAGTTCATCCTTTTTTATTAGGCTTATATTAAAGTAGTTGAGAAGCAAGAGAAAAGATACTTAAAATGGCTGACCTAATTTGTCTGTTTTAACATTTCTTGATAGGTGGCTATGGAGGCTTCTACAGTAGTGATGGATACGGAGGAAATTGCAGTTCTCAGGGGGTTGACTGGTGGGGCAACTGAATCCGCTTCACAGCAAAGTCATCCTTTTGAAAAAACTATTATGGAAACCACATGTAACTTAGCCAGACTATACTGTGTAGCTTCAAGAACTAGCAGTACATTACCAACTGTGATTCTCCTGAAAATTCAAGGGAGCTCAAAGCCAAGGGAAGAAAAGAAAGTAACAGTCAACAACCGTATTAAAAGTTGGTGTGAAAACTTAATTGCTGTAGTTTGGATTAACTCCCCTCCTGCTTATTTCCATCCCAAACTGCATTTATAATTTTATGACTGAGGATCATTTGTTTGTTAATATACTGTGACTTAACCTTTAGGCAACTTATTATTTTGATGTCCTGTTGTCTCAGTAATGCTTGAGTTTTCAATTGTTTTGACAAAGTAAATCCACTCAACTTGGTCTAAAATCAAACCTTGGCGCAGAGGTGTGATACAACTTAACAGGGATCATCAGTTTATCCGTAGATATTAAAAAGAAAAAATCTTGGATGGTATCCTGCATTAGGACTTTTTGATAACTTACAGAGTGGGGAGGGAAACATCTTACAGCAGAATTAGTTTCTAATATGGCAGCCTGTACTAAGTTGAAGTTCTGACTTGCTCACTCTATCCTGGATGGGCACTTGCAGGCTTTAAATAAGCCGTTCCAGTCATGATGAGGTGGCATGTATGAATACATCCATATGTTTTTCAAAGCACTCTTCGAAGTTAATGCAAGTAAATACAGCAGTTCCTCTATTAATGTTTAGGTTATTCTAAGCTAGGCAAATGTGGGCACATTATAGGAAAAGTTTAAAAGTTTGGATAACAAAAGTGTTTAGCAGAAATTTTTATCTAATTAGATGTTTTTAAATAAAATTGAGATGGTAAAATGGCTGACCATGCCAGTGACCAGTCCTTTTAAGGGCCTGCTTGGATTTTGGTCTTTAATGCATGCTAGTGTTGATGTTTTTTGGTAAACAGGATATGAGCAGGAGGGATTGTGCAGCAGGCTTTTATTTTAATGCAGGTTCTCTTTATTCTGTTTAGGCTGCATTGAAATGTTAAAATGACTTACATTTGTAGAGTTTGTAAATCAGAGTAACAACAAACACTGAAATCCTTGAGATCACACAGGTTGCAAATATGTACTAAACTGTGCAAGGTGTCATTTCTATATAGTGCAGTTTTAATGTATTTTAGTTGCATAGGTTTCCATTGTATTTATAGTCACTTTCTGCTAAATTTGGCCAAAGATGATTGTTCACCAACTAAAAATGCCTCTGCCACTTGGAATTCTGTGCTGATTTTGTGGTTGGAATGTAGTGATCTTTATAGGCAAATCTTTACAATGGCTTCAGAAGGCAAAAATTTCTTAAAGTGCAATAGATTTTCAAGTGTATTGTGCCTTGTTCTAAAACTTGATTGTAGGTGCACTTGACAGTATTGAGGTCGTTACGGTGCTATTTCAACTAGTATAGATTTAGACTCTTGTACATTTTGCCCATACATTTTTACAGAATACTTATTTTATTGCACGTTCAGAGAATTTTATATATATGTCTGTGTGCGTGTCCTTAAATTTCCAGTCTTATTTTTGTCTCTTGGAAATTGTTGAACGCAGCTTGGTAAGAACTAGATTCTAAAATTTTATTTGGGACCATGGAATGATAGTTGAGAAGAAAACTATTTGCGCACGACAGATTTTAGATACTTTTTGCTGCTAGTTTGTGTAATATTTATTGAACATTTTGACAAATGTTTATTTTTGTAAGCCTAAAAGTGATTCTTTGGAAGTTTAAAGAAACTTGACCAAAAGTACAAAAACACTGGCACTTGAATGTTGAATGTCACCGTATGTGAAATAAAATATTTCAGGGTAGTGTGAGCTTTTAATGTTAAGTCCTATTGAACTTGAGTCAAATTAAGCAGACCCAGCATTGGCAATGTAGGTAGCTGTAACTTTCTGACAAAATTTAAGGCAAAATTGGCAACTTGAAATTACAACATGCCAAGGTTTTGATACCTCTGTCTTAAAATATTAACGAAACACTTCTAAACACTGGTATGAAGTGTCCACTTTTTCAAAGGTTCTCAGAGTTTTATTCAGTACATACTTTGTTTGCTTTGGTTGTCAGTGTCTGGCAAATTGTAGTTCTCAGATGTGTGGTTATCTTTGTGTATTGCCATAATCAGTGACTTCTACATTGTTTTGTCAGCCAGCAATATTTTCAGTAAATAAGAAATAAATTTGCTGAATGAATGTAAATATCAAAGCGCTTAAGTCACTGTAAGTTTATTAACTGCTTAAAGTATTAGTTTTAGATGCTAGCACTGCATGTGCTGTGTTTTTTCTGATTTTACTAAAATAAAGAGTTGAATACAATCTTTGTTGTCAGTTGTGGCTTAATGAGAGGTAGAAATGAATCTGTGCTCTCAACCTGAAGAGTTTGAAAGTGATATTTTTTGGTTATCTGCCAAACCCATTTGTGAAATACTTCTTCATGAAACAAGTAGTATTCCTGTGTTTTAAGTATTTGAATAAATGAAGGTGGTGTAAGGTAGGGATATAGAGAAACAGGATTTTTATTATAAATCCCACTGATCTATTTAAGGATCAAGAATTAATTGGAACATATAACAGAGATGGCAGAGGTTCCCAATGTCCAACTTTGGTTCCTTCTGTTGGCTGATAAATCGTTATTACCACACACTGATGCTTGCAGCCACTACCAAGTAAGAGATACTGTTAAAGAACCAAACCAGTTTAATATAACATTGCAATAGCTTTATGAAATTTTTTTTTTTTTTAAGCTTTAGATCTAACCTCACATGTATCCTTAATTCTAACGCTGTAGACTGGCTTTTGACTGTTACTAAACATCCTGTAAATGAGATCAGTTTAAATTCTTATACAGTTTTTTACACTCAGCATTACATGTTTGAGATAAAATATTGTCTGAGCTGTCTTGGTCTAACTGCTATATTGAATTCTGTTGTGTGCTGAACACACCTGGGTTTTTTCCAGGTTGTGGTTATGTTAAATTATTCATGACATTTGTTAAAGAGAGTAAAGAAGACTATTTAAGAGGGCCTATGTGGGGTCTTGCAGTGTGGAAGAGAGACTGAATTCAGTTACTTTGAATGCATGTGCAAATGGGAATGTAATATACCCAAGGAGCAAGGCTGGCGGGGTGGGGGGGAATAGAGGAAAGAAACAAAGGGAGGGGGGTGTATTTTTCTTAACTGACCAAACAGGACTTGCTGAAGGTGGATTTAGGGTAATAATTAGATAACACCGGGGGGTGGGGGTGGGTGTTGGGGAAATAACCCTGTTGATCGAGAGTGACCAGATACTGAGGATTGGATTCGGCTAAACTGACTTAGGATTCTTGTTAAAATTGGACAATACAGAGACAAACAATGGATGTCCAAAAGTTGAGGCCTAGTTGTAAAATGCTCAGAGGAGCACAAGTAGAGTTTGGTCCAGGATAGAATGTGTCAGCTTTTATGAAAGACATGTTCATATCTCCTGGATATGTTCTAAACTAGAATTGGATTGCATGACCTCCATCTTTCACAGTTTACTAAAGCATTTATTCTTGTTTTACACTTCTTCCACAGTTGTATTAGGGATCTGGTTGCTCCATGCCCTCACCATATTTTGGCTTAATGTTTAAATTTTAGATACTCAGGTGGGTGTGTATTGATAATTATTTTAATTGATATTTTCCTGATGACTAGTGCTTCACATTTGAGCCATTTTCTTGAGGTTAATGTAAGCAAATAATTTGACCTTATCAGTTTAGGAACATGCTGACATACAAAAAGCTAAAAGAAATCTGGGATTTCTTTTTACAGAAAAATGTAGGTGAAGTTGGATTAGCAAGATACTGATAATTGTTGAAGTTCAGTGATGGGAACATAGAGGTTCAGTTATACAAGTCTATTTGTTTTTAATTGGGGTATAATTGCTTTACCATGTTGTTACTTTCTGCTGTACAACAAAGCGAATCAGCTATACATATACAGATATCCCCTCCCTCTTGGACCTCCCTCCCACCCCCTGCCATCCCATCCATCTGGGTCACCACAGAGCAGAGTTTTTCATATTAAAACTCTGTTTTAATACTCTGTTTTAAAACTCTGTTTTTCATATTAAAAATTAGTAAATAATAAATTACAGATGAATAATAATGTGGGGATTCAGTGAAGCTGATGATAATTAAAGGTAACTTTTCCTTCTAGTGAAAAAACTTTCCCGATGCCCTTCCTCTCGCCTAGGCCAGTCTTGCTTGTGGTCTGCCCAATGTGGATTGTATTTGTCTCCTTCGGGTCTCAGATGATTTTTTTTTTTTTTTTTTTTTGGCGGTACACGGGCCTCTCACTGTTGTGGCCTCTCCCGTTGCGGAGCACAGGTTCCGGACGCGCAGGCTCAGCGGCCGTGGTTTACGGGCCCAGCCGCTCCGCGGCATGTGGGATCCTCCCGGACCGGGAAACGAACCCGTGCCTCTCACTGTTGTGGCTTCTCCCGTTGCGGAGCCGGACGCGCAGGCTCAGCGGCCATGGCTCACGGGCCCAGCCGCTCCGCGGCATGTGGAATCTTCGCGGACCGGGGCACGAACTCGCATCCCCTGCATCGGCAGGCGGACTCTCAACCACTGCGCCACCAGAGAAGTCCTCAAACTGCTATAATTTTGAACTGTGCTGTGAGCGTCTATGCTTTGTCTGCATTTATACTGTGTCTCCTTTAAAAACATATGTCCTAATGTAATTGTTTCTTTTCTTTCCAGTTTTCAGCCTAGTAAACGTTTCATAGGAACACTCCACATTCAGATAGATTGAAGGTAGATTGAAGGTAGAGACAGCAGTATCTCCTGACTGAATATGAAGTGTGATAGACTGTTGAGGATATCTCCAAGCGTATTTCCTTAAGCAATTAAGGTTGTATTTGTCATTGATAGAGATGAGGAATTCTCCACATGATGCACATTTGCTGGTAAATACTCTTATTAAATTTGAGATACTTTTCAGATAAGCTGGAGATCTGCACATTCCTACTACTATCAGAGCAGCACAAAAATATGTTTTAAGAGGATTTTAAAAATACTTTCTTCAGTGTTTTATGTTTTTCAATTGGCATATTCAGTCAGGGCTTCTAATATGTCATACTACCAGAAATGTGCTGTTTGCATTCTATAATCTGGTTCCACCCCCACCCCCCACCAAGGAAAAAAATCTCTACTGTATATTCTATTGAACACTGTTGCTATTCTCTAAATCTTTCCTAGTCTTTGACATACTTTTCTAGAATAAATGAAACTGCATTAACTCTGCCGTCTTTAACAAAGACAGTAAGAGGATTCCACATAGTATTTGTTTTTAGAATATTGACACTAAATGTGTGAATATTGACACACTTAGGGTTTAATAAACCCTAAGTGTGATAATAACAATTGTGAGGTAGAGTATATGAAAGGTTTATAAAGGGAAAGGAGGTGGCTTTCTCTTTATAATGGGGTGTTCCCTGTAATACCCCATTCTGTAGTGGTATACCTGAATCTTTTGGATCTCACTGCTTAGCCTTGTAGGAGGTAACAAACATTGACCCATATTTGGGATAAATACATTTGTTAATATGATTCTTTAGAGTTATGGAGAAATCACATCAGGAAAAATTGGGAGTTATGAACTAATCGAAGACCTATTTGAGTACCTATCAACTGACAGTACCATATTTGACATTTCTAGTACTAAAACATAGAACAACTTTGTGGTACCTCCTCCCAAAATTATACTACTGTAAACATAGCAAGAATGTTCAATTCAGGTTTTAATACAATTTGTACTGGCCTTTTGTTTCATTTCTAAAACTTTTTATTTTGAAATAATTATAAATGTACAGGAAGTTATAAAAATGATATAGATGTACCCTTTATTCTGTTTTCCAGTGAATACATTTTACATACATTATAGAACAATATCAAAACTGGGTAACTGATGTGCACAGAGCCCTATGCCATTTTATCATACATGTAGATTTGTGTAACCAGGACAGCAATCAAGATAACAGAAGTATAAAAAAAGTATATATATATATTTTTTTAAAATGTATTCTATCACCACAAAGATCTTCATCTCACAACTCCCAAACAGGAACACCCACCATACTTCTCATCCCAGTATCTACTAATCCGTTCTCATTTCTAAAATTTGTCATTGCAAGAAGTTATATACACCAATTTATACAGTATGTGATTTGAACTTCGCTTAGACTTGTATTTTGGTTTATTTATAAATAAGTTTGTAGATTTATGTAGTGTTTTTTGTTTTTTTTTTGGTGTTGCTGTAGGTACTACATTTGACATGCATAACCTGTCACAGTCTACTTGTGTTGACATGTTACCAGTTCAAGTAAAGAGTAGAATATGGAGTTAATATTCCAGGTTCCTGAAGTCAGAGTATTTCCAATACATTATTTAAAATTCATCTGCACAGATTTGTCTATTTTTCCACATTTATTTATTTAATCTTTTATTTATATTAATATGGATTCATATTTACTTAATATTTTGAGTTTTAATCCATACTACTATATTTACTTCATTGCTTAAATTGTTCATGCTTAGAGTATTGGCAACTTTTTATGCTGGCTCCTGGGTCTCTTTGACATATTTTCATCTTTGATTTTAGCACTTCTTTACTTTTTGCTACTGCTAGATATTCAAGACTCATCTCATTGTCTCATATATCTCCTGCCCCAGTCTTCAATCACCCAATTTTCCAAGGAGTCAAATATCCTTTTACTAGAGAATAATATTAGAAACCAAGATCCAGGTACTGGGGGTGCTATAGCTACTAGTCATTGTTTGTAGTCGCCCTATCCTTATACAGCAAGAAAATATATATGTGAAAATTATGTTGTGCATATACCTGTATCTACAATTACTTTATATCCCTATTAAGATACCTTGAATTAAGTTAAAAGTTCATAATTATGTGTCCAGCTCTAATCAATTATCATAGAGATCATTCAAGCCTCGTTTTGCTTATCTGTAACCTCTCACTCCAGTAGTGACCCTGGTGCCTACTATTTCACCATCTATTTGCTTAATTGTTTATTTCCAGTATACCCATATAGTGGTTTCAAAATTGTTAACCCGTATCCCCATGGGCAGCAACTTTATCAACTACAGTACATTGTTTCTGTACAGTTCCTTTTGCCTTTACTTTTACAGACCCCACCTCATTTCCAAAGTTACTTAGGAAGCAATTCCGTCTTCTCTCTTCAGTGTGGTTGTTTCACACTTTTGCAATACAGTTAAGAGTCTTTCCTGGCACTTTGCATTCCACACAAGCCTCTTCTGACACCTAAATATTTGTGTGTGTGTATATACTAACATAAAGATTCTTCTTTTGTGCTGCAAAATTCTGTAAATTTTGACAAATGTATAGTGTCATTATCTACCATTTACAGAATTATACAAAATAGTTTCATCTCCAAAAATAACCCCACTGTTTTCTCTGTTCAACCTTCTCCCTATTCCAAACCCCTGGGGAGTAGTTTTGTCTTTTCCAGAATGTCATATAAGTGCAATCATATAGTAAGTTGCCCTTCCATACTGAATTCTTTTACCATAGAAATTTGACTCATCTATGCATTGCTTGATAGCTTATTCCTTTTTAAAAAAATTTTAATAATTAGTTAATTAACCTTTGGCTGCGTTGGGTCTTGGTTGCTGGGCAGGCTTTCTCTAGTTGCAGGGAGTAGGGTCTATCCTTCGTTGCGGTGCATGGGCTTCTAATTGCAGTGGCTTCTCTTGTTGCGGCGCACAGGCTCTAGGCGTGCAGGCCTCAGTAGTTGTGGCATGTGGGCTCAGTAGTTGTGGCTCGTGGGCTCTAGAGCGCAGGCTCAGTAGTTGTGGTGCATGGGCTTAGTTGCTCCACAGCATGTGGGATCTTCCCAGACCAGGGCTCGAACCCGTGTCCCATGCATTGGCAGGTGGATTCTTAACCATTGTGCCACCAGGGAAGGCTACTCATTCCTTTTTAAGTGCTGAATAATATTCCATTTTATATATGTCCTATAGCTTTCTGGTTCATTCATTCACTTATTAAAGTGCATCTTAGTTGATTCCAGTTTTCAGTGCTTATGAATAAGGCTATTATAAACATTCACTTGGAGGTTTTTTGTGTGGACTTTTATCAATTTATCAGTTTTTTAATTTCATGCATTATACTTTTTGGTGTTGTATCTAAAAATTCATCATGAAACCAAGGATCACATAGAATTTTATCTATGATTCCTTCTAGAATTTTTATACTTTTGCATTTTTAACTTTAGATCAATGATCCATTCAGGTTCATTTTCTGTGTCTAGGTTATTCTGCCTTTGGAATCCCTAAATTTACTTTTTAGTTAACTAAAATTAGTTAACTAAATTTACTTTTTACTAAATTTACTTTTAATCCCTAAATTTACTTTTTAGTTAACTAAAATTATTTAGTTAACTAAAAATCTTTAGTTAACTAAGATTATTAACCAGAATCTTGTTTATAACTTGTACATTTCTTAAATTTTGTGACTATAATTTCCTTTGGGTGAAATTCTCATTCTAAAAATATCTTACTCTCTTTTAAAAAAGTAATCGTGGGCTTCCCTGGTGAGAGCACACACATTTTCTCCATGTGCATCTGACAGTTAAAACCCTTTTTGAGTTGCATTTGATTCACACGACTGGAAAACGGTATTCAAAAAATGAGGATTTTCGGGCTTCCCTGGTGGCGCAGTGGTTGAGAGTCCGCCTGCCGATGCAGGGGAAATGGGTTCGGGAGGTCCGGGAGGATCCCACATGCCGTGGAGCGGCTGGGCCCGTAAGCCTTGACTGCTGAGCCTGTGCTCCGCAACGGGAGAGGCCACAACAGTGAGAGGCCCGTGTACCGCAAAAAAAAAAAAAAGAAATCGTATCCAATCTAAAGTCTTTTTGATGTTTAAAATTTCTTTATTTTAAATATTTCTTTATTTTAAACATACTTGTTTTAGAATCTGGTTAGCACTTTGGAAATGTTAAACCAATAACTGAGAAAATTTCACTGAGAAAACTTGAAGATCCTAGTGGATTTACTCAAGGATTCATTAACTGAGCAGCATCCCACCTAGCAAATACAAAGGAAAGCTATTTAAGACAGAAGGGGGCAGGAAAGTCACAAACAAAAGACAAGAAAGTCACAAACAAAAGAATTATTTCAGGCAAGGTTGTCTTCCTGTGGGTGAAGGTGGGAGTCTAACAGTTTGATTATCTTACTAGTGCTGGCCAGGCAATTCCAGACTGAATGATGAAAGGTCACATTCCTGAGAGAGTCTGAAGCTCAATTAAGTCTTGGTTTAAGACTGGGTTTTAGCACAAGGGATTCCATTCTGGGGCGTCATTTCTTTTTTAGCAGAAAGTTCTATCTCTTTGCTGACTTAAAAAAAATGCACAACCTAAGAGTTGAAAATTATGTTTTATTGGGCAGACTTCCTGAGGACTCAAGCCCAGGAGGCAGCCTCTGAAGACTGCTCTGAAGAGGTAAGGGAAGAGCCAGGATACCAAGTAGTGAGAACATCAAAAGATTGGTGTTAATTAAAGAAAAGCAATATCTCAAGTTAACAGAGTTAGCACTTTTTTATGTACGAGAAGATGCGAGGGTCTAGGCTCACTGAAATCATTCCTTTGATACGCAGCTTAACTATATAGAGCCAGCATCCTGTTCTTTCCCATCATGATTCCCATCGCAGTAAACTGCTGGGGGCAGCTGCAGTGGCTAAATGGCAGCAACATCCTTTGCTTACTAATATGGCAGGCAACATTTTTTCATTTACAACTTTAAATTCTAGGATATTGGATTTAATTTTACTGTTTGCTTACTGTAATGGGATTGTTTCCTTGTGTTTTATATACTTTTGCATAATCTCATTTTCTGTATGTATCAGAGCAATTTACCTTTGATTTTTGAAGTCATTCCAGTAAGAAGGCCAGGACTAATTTTTATTGACTTTGTAAGGACAAACATAGGTTACAAATCTTCTCATGCAACACTTATTTTCCCACCCCAAAGAAATGCTATAATAAGTTTCCTCATCACCAGCCTGGTCTCTTATCTTTCCTTCTTCCAGTCATTTTTTTCTACTAAATATACATATAACTAACTAACTAACTGAATTTTAAAGGCTTTTTTTTTTTTTTTTTTTTTTTTAAGGATCTTTGTTTCTTCTCGTCTTGTTATTAAAATAACACTCCTTAGATTTTGGGACAGCTGCCCCTACTCTCCCTTGCTCTTTGTTGCAGACTCTGCAAGGCAGGAACAAAGATGATGTCAGTATGTTTTTTTCTGGTTCACTGAGAATTGCCCTTACATTATTTTGGGACAAACCTAATATTTAAAGAACTGAGTATCTATTTTTTTGAGGCAAAAAAAAAAAGTGTTTTGGTATCTAGCAATATCTGTCAGCCAACTTGCCAATACTTACTGAGCATGGTACCAGCTCTGAGACAGCTCTGAGCTCATTGAAAAGAAACCTCTGTTTAAAAAAGAAACAATAACCACATCATTATATTTTTCCAGTGCAAGTTGCCTTTTAGTACTAAAAGAATGGTTGAGAGCCATTAGTAGCTCACTATAAACTCTGGTATAATTCTTTAGTGTTCCATTCTAGACTCTTCGTGGTCTTGCCTAATTTACAGAATCAAGATTCTTCATTCTCTTGGTTACAGCCATACTCAAGTTCTTGAGTAAATTCTTTTTTTTTTTTGCGGTATGCGGGCCTCTCACTGTTGTGGCCTCTCCCATTGCGGAGCACTGGCTCCGGACACGCAGGCTCAGCGGCCATGGCTCGCGGGCCCAGCCGCTCCGCGGCATGTGGGATCTTCCCGGACCGGGGCACGAACCTGTGTCCCCTGCATCGGCAGGCGGACTCTCAACCACTGCGCCACCAGGGAAGCCTTTGAGTAAATTCTTGAATTTACCAGAACCCTGACATTCTCTGGCTTATCTGTTTTTACAGGTATGTTTTTGCCTCTGCCTGCAACACATACGCCCACCCACAGCTCCTGCCTATCCACCTCCTCTTTTGCAAGAGCCTTCCTGGGTTCCTTTAGACTGCCTCAAATGCCTCTTGGTAAGCTCTGCAAAAATTTGGGTAAATTTCATAGCAATCATCCTCTCTATTGCAGACTTTACTTACACAGCTTCCCAAGAAAGGGTGACATGGGAGCAGCGTGGCCTATAGGAGATTTATTTTCGGTAAATGTTCAGTAAATCATGGAATTAAACAGTAAAATTTTGGAAAGCATTTTAAAAATTATTACCTATTTATTTTGAACATTTCCTGTTTTATTGCTGGCAGCTAACAAAATTCCGTGAGCACTTCTTCCATCTCCAATGAAATGATGGCTACAATCCCCAAATTTGTAGATGGTTTTCTACTTGCTCATTTTCTATGCTTGCTTTTATGGTTTTGAAAGGCCTATCAGTGTCTCACTCTCGCAGCATGATTTATTTAGAGATGATACCATACACACTTTGCTCCTGAAGAGGTGAAGAGATTCAGGTCTGTTAGGGAGCAGTTAGTGATGCCTAAGCATGTCAGCTGGCTGTCAACTATAAAGCTTGGTACCTTAACGCTGAGCATAGGAAGTCACTGTCTGCTGCTCAAAAGCATTTTTGGAGATTACGCTGCCATCTCCTGGAACTTTGTCAATGAGTTCATGTATGAACCTTTTCAGGGGCTAGGGTTACTAGCAGTCTCCATTCCATAAACAAAAGCAGGTAGACAAAGGTTAACAATGATGAAAAGAAGGCAGAGAAGGTTAGAAAACATGTAATTAGAGAAAAGTGTGCTTGTTGGACAGAGAAGAAAAAGGAAAACCAAAAGCTGAGAAAAGCAGTAATCATCTATTTGGTATTACTTACTGGAATACCGTTTATATTAAAGGTTACCCTTCCTTTCTTTCCTCTTCCCTCCCCCACCCCCTTTTTTAAAATAGAAGTATAATAGGATACTTGACCAATCCTTCAAGGAATTGCAGTAAAAATGGAAAGGAACCATAAAAAATGGGACCAACCTATAACCCCAGTAACACAGGGCAACCCATAATTGACTATCTTTCTAGCTACTAGAAATAAAGTGATCACACCATTTATTATTGTCCATAAACCTGCACCTCAAAAGATTCTAGCTTAGAACAAAAAGCAAATTGTTTTTACAGCAAAAATGTCAAACTGAAAGTCTGCTCACTCTTCGCTCTTTATCACTTAAAAAAATAAATTTATTTACTTTATTTATTTTTGGCTGCTTTGGGTCTTCGTTGCTGTGCGTGGGCTTTCTCCAGTTGCAGTGAGCGGGGATCAACTCTTCGTTGCGGTGCATGGGCTTCTCATTGTGGTGCCTTCTGTTGTTGCAGAGCATGGGCTCTAGGCGCATGGGTTTCAGTAGTTGTGGCTCACAGGCTCTAGACCTCAGGCTCAGTAGTTGTGGCACACAGGCGGAGTTGTTCCATGGCACGTGGGATCTTTGCTGACCAGGGCTTGAACCAGTGTCCCCTGCTTAGCAGGTGGATTCTTAACCACTGTGCTACCAGGGAAGCCCTCTACCACTTTTCAATTACAAATCAGTATTTAGTTCTCTTATTGATGCTTATTTATGTCAATGACACAAGCTTCAGCAATACCCTGGTGGCGCAGCCTATTTTAGACCAAGGGAAATTTATTTACACAAACAAATAAAATCAGGTATTTCTTAAGATACCTATTAAAAAATAGCATTTTTCTACCCTTAACGAGTGGAGGTACAGCTGTAAAAGATCTGTTACATGAAATATTATTATGCAACTTTCCTTTGGAAAAGAGTAATTTTTACAGAGGCCTAGTTTTTCTCACAACTATAGTATTTATTTACAGCAGCTCGGATTAACGCCCCACTTTGGGATAAGTGCAGTAAACAGCAATAGTGTGTGGAGTGCCATTGGGTGGGCCCAGGAGACCGCAGGGAAGACTATTCATTCCGTCCCGACTGGCACGTGGGCTGGAATCTTAAGGTCCTTAACCTCTTCTGTTACCACAAGGTTGAAAGGAAACGGGGCAGGGAGAGTCCGGGCCGCGGGGTCGTTATTTCCCAGAGATGACAAAAGTCTCCGGTTCTGGGAGCGGAGATCAGTTACATACACTAGTTGCAAATAATGTGAACCAGCCCCTGAGGAGTCCCACCGCCATGTAATACCTCGTGCTAAGGGACAGGTAAAGGAGATCTATCCGTACTCGAGGCGCACTTAAGTCCGCCTCGAGGACGCACTCCCTGATCTCATCATTCGCCACCACTGCCTTCCTCGGTCATCTGGGCTACAGAGTAGCGAGGCCTGGAGCCTCCCTTTTCAACAAGAGCGTAATTTAATCACCCGAACGTTTTGCTAAATCTGGTGACTACTCTTTTCGCAACTGACGCGTCAGCTAACCAATTACCAGCGGGAATTTCCTCCCCTTCCGGTCCTTGGTTGGGGCGGCCTCTGGTATCTAGCAAGTTTTGTGGAGCCACAACTGACGTAAGTCAACAAAGGTCATGTGAAAAGAATCGTTCGCGTCAATTGGCGGCGCCCGGCTTTGGGGGTGCTGACGTGACGGCGACTTGGCTTTCGCCCTGTGATACGGTTAAAACAACTTTGTGCTGGTGCTGGCGAAGTTTATGTTTCTAAGAAATTCTTCCATTACAGCGAGGTTCCGCTTTTTCTGCTGTCACCGCGAACCCCGCGATGTGACTCCCGGAGCCTAGCTCCGCATTCCCTGCTTTTGCTGTCACCTTGGGATTTTTCGTCGCCGCCACCTGTATTGGAGAAGGTGGTTGTGGTAAAGTTAGTTTGCCAGTCTCTCGAGGTTAGGGCGTCTTTTCGAGCTCTGGACTGGGGGTTGGTAGGTTTCAGCGTTGGGAGTTTTACATTTATTGCGTTTATATGAAATCTTGCGGAGTGTCGGTAGCTACTGCCGCCGCTGCTTTTGGTGATGAGGGAAAGAAAATGGCGGCGGTAAAACCGAGCAGCGAGACCAAGGAGGGGTCCCTCAGCTTGACAGCAGAAGAGAGCGAGACACTCAGTGGACTGGACAGGTACGGACCGCAGTCATTCACCCAGGTGCCTCCGCACGGGCTGGAGCCGCTGTTCTGGGAGACCTGAGCTCGGGTTGCCTCCGGTGGCGGCCCCCAGGCAGCGGTCGCTGCTGTCGGAGCCTTGGGGTCAGGAAGGGACGGGTCAGTGGCTTTACCCGAGCGTTAACAAGTCGCGTGTATTTCTTCCCATAGTCGACTCTTTGGGTTCGTGAGCCTTCACGAAGATGGCGCCAGGACTAAGACCCTATTGGTCAAGGTAAGGCATCCTCGGACCTACAGTGTTCTTCGTTCACTCTCTGTGGGCTTTGGCTCCCGCGGCTCCTCTGAGGCGGGTCAGAGCTCGCTGTGGTCGCAAGTGAAAAATTATTTTTGCAAAAAAGACTTCACTTACTGCCTTGCGAAATTCTGAGTCGTAACCTGAGAAGCACAGAGGGCCGCGCTTTGTGACCAGGCGTTAGCAGTTGTTTGGGGGCATTTTCGTTAGAAAATTCAAATTATGTCTGAATTTTAGCATCACAAGATCCTGAATGTGTGCAGTTTAAAAATTTTAAGAGTGTTATATCATTTGCGGTGTGTTTTTCTTTTGCAGTTTTTTCTTTGACGTCTAATTTTAGCTTAGCGTTTTAAGCTTTCTTATATCCTTGTTCTCAGAACAAGGTACTTTAGAGCGGTCAAGAGTTTAAATTGGGTATTTGAACAATATACTGATTGATACGTGTTTGATCTGAAGTTAAGTGATTTGTTTACTTGTTTGGGTCTAGCTGCAGAGAATATTGCTGTGAATGCCATTTTATGATCGTATTGTTTCTGGAACCAGGGAGCTTTCCCTGTTTGTGTGAAAAGTTGTTGAGATTGTCATTTAGTTAATGGCTGCTCCTGTCGGCCAAGATGGCGGGAAATAGTGGGTGGAGAAATGACGAGGCGAGCTTTGAGGGAGGGAGGAGATAAAAACAGGGAAAGAGTAGCAATGAGTAGGCTTTCGCGTCGGCTTGTGTAGCTCGATGGTGCTTAATAAAAACTAAGCACTATTGTTTAAAAGTAGAGTTCTTGTATCGTTACCAAGCTTTACAGCAGCATTCATAAACATTGACTGTGCTGTAGCCCATTTAGTTAATCTTATGTAAATGATTGCACAAAAGGCCCTCTAGTTTTCAGTCTCTGGCATTTTCTGTCTCCTGAGCAAAATTTGGTTAAAATATTTTCTGTTGTCAGTTGGTTCATAAAAGTTGGTAATTGTGCAACAAATATTGCTTCCATTAGATATTTTTTTCTAGCTGAAATCGATAGCTGTGGATTTCTCATAGTTTGTAATGCAATTGAAAAGGAAATATTAAGTAATTTTCATTTTAAGATGTTTTTCCTGCCATGATTCTTATCTTTAGTTTGAATTTGTGTAATCAACTTTCTTTTACCTGTAATCTCGTTTTTGTATTTGTTTTGAAGGCAAATAATGATCACAAACAACTGTAATTTTTTTTCACTAAATCTAGTCCATTTGATAAAACTTGAATTAAACTTCCATCATGTAGGTAATAGTTGCTCCATTAAAATGATCACTGGCAAAATAAATATTGATTAGCTCTGATATGATTTAAGCAGCAGTGATTGTTGTTTTTTAAAAAAATTGAGTATGTATTTTATTTTCAAAGTTATGACTGAAAAAATTCTGACCTTAGGGGGATGTTATTTTTTTTTTTTTCAGGCATTTTATTTAACTCATTCTAGTGAGAGTGCTGTGGTATTCATTGTGGTTTAATTTAAATTTCTTTTTTTTAAAAAAAACATCTTTATTGGAGTATAATTGCTTTACAATGGTGTGTTAGTTTCTGCTTTATAACAAAGTGAATCAGTTATACATATACGTATATCTCCATATCTCTTCCCTCTTGAGTCTCGCTCCCTCCCACGCTCCCAGAATGTTATTTTATAGCAGTGTGACTTGATAGTTTAACTCAAGGTTGGTCAAGTTGAGTATACTGACGGTAATTTGGAAAAGAATGGGCAAATCTATTACTTTGGTTATGATAATGAAGAAAAAAAGTATTGTGATGTTTTATGTGTTCAGAACTTTAAATATCCGTATGCATGAGTTCAGATAAATTCTCAATTAGTGGTGCTAAATGTTGGATAGGAATTTGGTATGAACTGTTAAGATACTGTGCAGTATTGGGTTTAAATTTTAAGGAACTGTCTTCAATTATTAATTGTGAAGGTGAGCATGTCTTTCTCAAATTACAGTAACATTTTAATAGTGAGAAGGCTTGAACTTTCATTGTGTCTGGAAGATTTGTAGCTTCATAAAATGCTTGAGTAATGTTTTGTTTTGTTAAACTACTGTAAATGTTTTGAGTGAAATGGAAATAAAAAATTAACTTGATTAACATTTAATTTTATGACTTGTGAATTCCTGCCTCTTCCTAATGAAGACTCATTAACCTTAATATTAAAGTAACTTAAGTGCAGGGGCTTCCCTAGTGGCACAGTGGTTGAGAGTCCGCCTGCCGAGGCGGGGGACGCGGGTTCGTGTCCCTGGTCCGGGAAGATCCCACATGAGCCATGGCCGCTGAGCCTGCGCGTCCGGAGCCTGTGCTCCGCGAGGGGAGAGGCCACAACAGTGAGAGGCCCACGTACCGAAAAAAAAAAAAATAACTTAAGTGCAGCGAAATATTCTGGGCTATGTGAGCAAACTCATGGATCCATCTCTCCCTCCCTTTCTAGCTTTGTTGAGTTATAATTGGCATAAACTAAAACTGCTGGTATTGAATGTGCGCAGCTTGACAAGTTGGACATATTTCCTCAAAGCCTGTGTTTAAATTAGGCTCTTTTCTCTCAACTTCCCTAGTCTTCAAGGGTGCTTTCTCCCAATGGTTAGCTTCTCTGTCTTTGAAAAAAAATTTTTAAGTGTAAATGTTGTTACGTACCATTAGAATTGTTTAATAATAGACGCTTAAAACTGTGAAATATAAGAATTTTTAAAGGATTGCCATAATATACAGTGTTCAGGATTTTAGATTGAAAAATAAATTAGTAATGTATTGCTTTTAGTAATACTTTAAAAATAAGCTGTAAACAGCTAGTCATTACTTAATCAAAATTTTTGAACTGTCACATGACCTTAACTAGGTTGCAGTTTAACCGGTGCTAACATTTAATCTTACGGTAATGTATATTTCAACATTTTTTTTTTTTTTTGGCTGCAACATGTGGCATGCAGGATCTTAGTAAACCCGGGCTCCCTGCAGTCAAAGCATGAAGTTCTAACCACTGGACTGTCAGGGAATACCCATATTTCAACTTATTTTTAAATGGGTGTATTTTAATTAACCAGGCCTTTTAACAGAAATTAACAGTGACTTTCCTTGCAGTTTAGAAAATGTTTTAGATTGATTTTATGTTGGATAGAGTTGAAATAGAATTGTCCACTGAAATAAAAAATGCACAGCCTGAGAGCTGTGAGTTTCAGTTTTATTTGGGGCCTTACTGAGGACTCTAGCCGGGGATACAGCCTCTCAGTCCTGAGGAACTGCTTTGTATAGGTAAGAGGGGAGGTCAGTATGTATCTTGGTAGAAGGTTTACGGCTACTCATGAGGCACAAATATCTTAATGATTTAAGTGCTTTTCTAAGTATGGGAAGATTCAAGAAATTGGGTTTATAAAATTTTCTCCTGAAAATATCTGAACTATCTGAAGCCCTGCTTTGCCAGCTTTTTCTAGAGCACAGAGTGCCTCATGCCTCTTCTCCACCCTTAGCTCTTTTCCGTGATGTTGAAGGTCAGCAGCTGCCATGGCTAGTGGCTCAGTCTTTGTAGAGGCAGATGACAAATGACATTCTTTAGTTGGCAGAATATTACTAATATAGTGTTGCTTTAAAAGAATGCTGGGGGAATGTAGTCTGATTATTGCTGAGTTACCCATTGCTACTGTTGTTTGTTTAGAAGTATCTTTCTCAGTTTTTAGTCTTATCTCCAGCAGCAGTCCCCAACCTTTTTGGCATGAAGCACTGGTTTTGTGGAAGACAGTTTTTCCATGGGGTTGGGGTGGGAGGATGGTTCAGACTTGCCCGCAGCTCACCTCCTGCTCTGTGGCCTGGTTCCTAACAGGCCCAGGACTAGTACTGGTCTGTGGCCTGGGTGTTGGGGACCCCTGATCTACATAGTGTTATTGAAATTTTGCTTTTTTGGAGTAATTATGTTAACCAGTAAAAGAATTAGTAGGGAAGTTGTAGTTTGTTTAGTATTCAACAATGTGTGGGACTTCCCTGGTGGTCCAGTAGAATTAAGACTCCATGCTCCCAATGCAGAGGGCCCGGGTTCCATCCCTGGTCAGGGAACTAGATCCTGCATCCCACATGCTACAACTAAGAGCCCTCACACCTGCATGCCACCACAAAGATCCTGCATGCCGCAACTAAGACCTGGTGCAGCCAAATAAATAAATCATACATACATACATATTTAAACACCACCACCAAAAACAATGTGTGCTTTTTGCCCTGAAGGATAGTTTTAGAAGAGTTGGCATTTAAAAGTTTTTGCATAATGGAAGTGGTTTAAAATTGATTGAAGGGCTTCCCTGGTGGTGCAGTGGTTAAGAATCCGCCTGCCAGTGCAGGGGACATGGGTTTGAGCCCTGGTCCGGGAAGATCCCACGTGCTGCAGAGCAACTAAGCCCGTGTGCAACAACTACTGAGCCTGCTCTCTAGATCCTGGGAGCCACAATTAGTGAGCCTGTGAGCCACAACTACTGAGCCTGCACGCCACAACTAATGAAGCCCGTGGGCCTGGAGCCCGTGCTCTGCAACAAGAGAAGCCACCACAATGAGAAACCCATGCACCACAAAGAAGACCCAATGCACCCAAAAATAAATAAGTAAAATAAATAAATTTATAAAAAAAAATTGAAGCATTCATTTTTCTAGATTTGATCTTAATGCATGGAGAAAAATTTATTAAAATGGTTTCAGAAGTGGCTTTTTATACAGTAATATTTCAGTGGTGATATTTAAGGTACCCTTACATTATATGTATTTTCTGTTTGTTGACATTTAAGCATATATTAATTTCCTTTTTTTTTTTTTTTTTTTTTTGGCCAAGTCTTGTGTCTTTTGGAATCTTAGCTCCCTGACTAGGGATTGAACTCAGCAAGTGAGGGACGGAAGTGGGGCGGCCCACAGCAGTGAAAGTGCCAAATCCTAACCACTGGACCACCAGGGAATTCCCTATATTCATTTCCATTTTAAGAAAGTTGTTTGGGTTAAAAAAAGTGACAATAGAAACGTCATGTTTTGCTATTTAGAAATTGTCTTTAATTTGAGGCATTAAAAATTATTTTCTTGTTAGGAAAGTTGTATTCTAAACCATTATAGTTTCAGTGCACGTTACTAGACAAAGTTTTGCCTAGGCATTATGTAGGAATGTTAGTATAAAATTTTGGTATAACACTAGTCATAAAGACCAGAAGAGATTATAGGAAGTGTTTTCATATTTGGGCACAATTTAGAACTGGCAGGTTATAAATGGAAACTTTCTTTTTTTTAAAAAAATTAATTAATGAATTTATTTTTGGCTGCGTTGGGTTTTCATCACTGTGCATGGGCTTTCTGTAATTGCGGTGAGCAGGGGCTACTCTTTGTTGCAGTGCACGGACTTCTTATAGCGGTGGCTTCCCTTGTTGCGGAGCACAGGCTCTAGGCACACAGGCTTCGATAGTTGTGGCGCTCGGGGTCAGTAGTTGTGGCTTGCCGGCTCTAGAGAGCAGGCTCAGTAGTTGTGGTGCATGGGCTTAGTTGCTCCGTGACATGTGGGATCTTCCTGGAGTGGGGCTCGAACCCGTGTCCCCTGCTTTGGCAGGTGGATTCTTAACCACTGTGCCACCAGGGAGGTCCCAGTGGAAGCTTCCTTAATTTCAGCTTTTCTTTTTAAAAATGAAATTGCTCTATTTATTTTATTTATTTCGGCTGCTTTTGGGTTTTTGTTGTTGTGTGTGGGCTTTCTCTAGTTGCAGCGAGTAGGGGCTACTCTTCGCTGAGGTGCAGGGGCTTCTCATTGTGGTGGCTTCTCTTGTGGCAGAGTGTGGGCTCTGGGCACTAGGGCTTCAGTAGTTGCAGCACACGGTCTCAGTAGGTGTGGCTCACGGGTTCTAGAGTACAGGCTCAGTAGTTTTGGTGCAGAGGTTTAGTTGCTCCAAGCCATGTGAGATCTTCCTGGAGCAGGGATGGAACCCTTACCCCTGCACTGGCAGGCTAATTTTTAACCACTGTGGCATCAGGGAATTCCCAAAGTAGATCCTTTTAGAATTGAATAAAGTGGGGAATATTTGACACTCTTGTTAAGGTATGAATAAAACTGTTCTGTCTGATAGGAATTGTTGTGACTTGGGTCATAAAATTTGTAAGGCTTCACTCATTAAACAAAAATGAAGTTTTAGTGCTTGGCCAATTATGGAATCAGTGCAGACTTTTTTTTTACATTGGTTACATGATTTTTTATTTTAAAGTTTGTTTTTGCATCGCATCTTGTGATGCTTTGAGATATTTGCAACTCATGCTAAATAAACGATACTAATATTTTTGCAGTGAGGTGTCCAGAGGGCTAATTTACTTATAACTTTGAGTCGACAAATTAAGGCCTACCTGCACATGTTTACAGGCTGTGGGGTTTGTTTGTTTTGGCAATGCCACACGGCTTGCAGTATCTTAGTTCCCTGACCGATTTCAATCGGGCCAAGGCAGTCCTAACTACTGCCGAGTCCTACCACTGGACCACAAGGGATTTCCCTACAGAATGTTGTTAATGTAGGTTATTTAATGATTGCCATCTGTGAACTTACATTGAATCTTCAAATGATTCGCTTATAAATTGAGATAATAAGTCAGAGCAATAAAAACTAAAGTGTGATAAGTGCAAGATTTTTTTAATCTATAGAGATAATAGATATTTCTGCCTACTGTAGGAGAGGAAAAATCCTTTTCTCTCTACTCTTCTAGGTTGTTGGCTGAAATTCCTTTGTAATAAAAGGTAAATTAACAGGAGAAAAAAGGAGTTTGATAACATGTGTACCTCCTGTATACATGACAGATACCCAGGAAAATTGAATAACTCCAAAATGGCCCAAGCCACCATCTTAAATACCATTTACAGATTAAGGCAAAAAAGATGTTGGGGGTGGGAGGCAAGTTAAGAGGGAAAAGCATGGAAACTGAGGTTAAGGTTGTCACGTAGATTTAAATCTGGGTTCTGTCTGTTGATGATAGTTTCTTGTGATTTAGAGTCTTCTGTCTCTTCCTGGTACCAAAAGGGAGACATCCTTAGAGTGTTGTTTTCCCTTATAAATGTAAATGTTCCTTATGTTTACAACTGGAACTCTACTCCATTTTTAGAGATACTTTTGGGTCTGTGGCTTCTCAAGAGTAAACACTTCAGAATAATCCTATCTATGCCAAAGAGGCTTTTTTGGGGTGGCGTATTCTGCTACCTTTCATTATGTTGAGCTTGTTACCCCTTAAGTGTTGTAAGACAAAGACCCCAGAATGTCAGTGAAGAAGGAAAGTATAAAGTGCTTTAAAAGTTCACAGTAAAGATCAGTTTAACAAATTAAAGTTTGAATAGCTCTTTCTCAGTAGGAGTTTCTTGGTAATTGTTTTCTTGATTTAGAGCATATTGAAGCATTTTCTAATATTATTTTAAAAAGCGTAAAAAAAAAAAAAAGCGTAGTTTAAAATTAAGATTTTAGCGCTTAGAAACTTAAAGGATAATCTATTCTAGGCTCTGTTCCTCTCTGGGGTCATTTTGTAGTAATATTTACTTATGCTATAGTTTTTTATCTTGAGACTTTTTAACGAGTATTCATTGATCAGTTTAAGAAGTTCTCTGACAGATTTTTGGAAGGATACTTGGGAATATTTAATAATGGTCATCTTGGACCCATATTCCAGGGCTGATTTACATTATGTTCCCACCCCATCTCCCCTTTTTTAACATGGCCGTATATAACTTAAAATACACCTTAAAGACTGTATTAGTCAATACCCAGGAGTACAGATTTTATATATACCTAGAAGTGGATTTGCTGAGTCATACGGTAATTCTGAGTTAAATCTTGAGGAACCAGTTGTTTTCCACATTTTTTTTTCCTTTTTTTGGCTGCACTGCATGGCATGTGGAACTTCCTGGACCAGGGATCAAACCTGCGCCCCCTGCAGTGGAAGCGCATAGTCTTAAGCGCTTTTGTTTTCATAGTTTACCATTTCCCTACTTTTTGCTTGGATTCAGAGTTATCTTTTACAGACATGCTGTAGTTGGCTCTTTCCCAGGTCCAGTCTGGCATCTCTGACATTTGTTTGGAATGTGTATACTGTTCACATTTAGTCTCAACTTAAGGATACGTAGACTCCTTTATTTGCTTCCTGTCTCTCTCATTTTTTATTCCTGTAAATAATTAATTAATTAATTAATTAATTGGTTGCACTTGGTCTTAGTTGCTGAAGGTGAACTCCTTAGTTGTGGCTCACTGGCTCCTTAGCTGTAGCACATGGGCTCCTTAATTGTGGCATGTGAACTCTTAGTTGCGGCATGCATGTGGGATCTAGTTCCCTGACCAGGGATCATACCCGGGCCCCCCTGCATTGGGAATGCCGTGTCTTACCCACTGTGCCGCCAGGGAAGTCCCTCCTTGTTGTTGTTGTTGTTGTTGTTTGGTGGTACGTGGGCCTCTCACCGCTGTCACCTGTTCCATTGCGGAGCACAGGCTCCGGACGTGCAGGCTCAGCGGCCATGGCTCACAGGCCCGGCCGCTCCGCGGCATGTGGGATCTTCCAGACCGGGGCACGAACCCGCGTCCCCTGCATCGGCAGGCGGACTCTCTACCACTGCGCCACCAGGGAAGCCCCCCTCCTTGTTTGTTGTTTTTTTAGTTGTATCTTTTAAAATTTATTGAAGTTAAATTCACATAGTATAAAATTCACCACTTTAATACTTTAAATCTGTACAGTTTAATGCTTAATATTAGTACATTCAAAATGTGTGGTTGTACTGTTACCTGATTTTGGACATTTTCATCATCACCCACCAAACAATTCCAGCAATTGCTACCCATGGCCCTTCTCTGCTCACCCCTTAAGAAACAAACAATATGTGGCCTTTTGTGTCTGTTTTTTTTCAGTTAGCATAGGTTTGCAAGGTTCATCTATGTTGTATATCATGTATCAGTACTTCATTCTTGTTTGTGGCTAATATTCCATTATGTGGATATGCCACATTCTGGTTATTTATTTATCCTTCGATGAACATTGGGTTATTTTCAGTTTTACCTGTTATGAATACAGTAACCCCTTGCTTATTCTTGGTTTTGCTTCTCTGGTCTCAAGTTACCCCCAGTCAGCTGCAATCCAAAAGTAAATGAGAAATTCCAGAAATAATTCATCAGTGTTAAATTGTGTGCTGTTTTGAGTAGCACGATGAAATCTCTCCCTGTCTTGCTACCTCCTGTCCAGGATGTGAATCATCCCTTGTCCAATGTATCCATGCTGTAAATGCCACCCACCCCATAGTTCACTTAGTAGCCCTCTCAGTTATCAGATTGACTGCCCTAGTAATTATATTCAAGTAACCCTTATTTTACTTATTAATGGCCCCAAAGCAGAAAAGTAGTGACTCCAGCAGTTTATAAATTAGGCACAGTAAGAAAATATCCAAATTTCAATGTTTGTTATGTATGGTATTGGGAAAAAACCATAGTACAGTAAACCTTTGAAAAACATAAGTTTGAACTACAGAGTCCACTTAATTCTTTTTTACACAGTTAATATGTATAATACTATAGTGGTACATGAATGGAAGTTGGTTGAATCCTTGAGTACAGAACTGAGGATGCAGAACTTGTGTTAGGAAGGGCCAACTGATGGTGAACTCATACTTGGATTTTTGACTACTTGGGTATTGGTGCCCCTAACCCCTGCATTGTTCAAGGGTCAGTTGTGTATATAGGCTTCAGACATCCCCTGGGGTCTTGGAACATATCCCCCAACTGTAAGGGTGGACTACTATAGTACATTTTGTTGATGTTCCTCCTGCCTTTACGACACATTACTTGTGTGGTAGGTATCAGTTCTAAACATGGAATATGTCATTGCACTGCCTTCTGATCTCCGGTTTTAATGATGAAAAGCCAGCCAGTAATGAGATCATTTTCTGCCTCTCAACACAGTAAGTCATTTTTCTGTTGTTGGTTTAAAGATGTTTGATTTGTTTTTGGCTGTTAACAGTTTGCCTGTGGATACACCTACGTCTAGTTCTGTTTAGCTTTAGTCTCTGGACTTTCTTTAGCTTCTTGGATCTGTACTTAATTTTTCAAAAATCAAAGTTGCGGGGTTCCTTGGTGGTCCAGTGGTAAAGAATCCACCTTCCAATGCAGGAGATGAAGGTTTGGTCCCTGGCCAGGGGGTAAGATCCCACACCTGAGTGCCACAACTACTGAGCTTGTGCGCCTCAACTAGAGCCCCCATGCTGCAAACTGCAGAGCCGATGTTCTTTGGAACCCGCATGCCACAGTTACAGAGCACACAACCTGGAGCCTGTGCGCCATAACTAGGGAAGAGAAAACCCACATGCTACAACTAGAGAGAAGCCTGTGGGCCACAGCGAAGAGCCTGTGTGCCACACGAAAGATCCTGTGTGCTGCAACTAAGACCTGACACAGCCAAAATAAAAAATAATAATAAACAATAAATAAATCTTTAAAAAAAGAAATAAAAGTTGGGAAGTTTCTGTGGTAATTACTTGAAATATTTTTCTATACCCTTTTCCTCTCCACTGGGATTCTCATTACAGCTAGGGTAATGCTCGACATTATCTCCACAGGGGTCAGAAGCTCTTTTTTTAAAGTTAAGTATTGTAATTGTTTTGGATTGGACAGTTATATTGATGTATGAAATGTATTTTAATGGCTCTTTTGCTTATTTCATACTTTCTGTTGAGCGTATCAACTTTAGCTTTTCATAAAAATAATATTTTTAGCTCTAATTTCTGTCTGCTTTCTTACGACTTTTGTGTTTAGATTCTGCATGTGTTTATTAATTTGAGCACGTTTTATTTTTTTGAACACAATTTTGTTTAATTTATGAATATGTTTGTAATAGCTCTTTTGAAGTTTTTGTGAATACAATATATAGATTCATTTGGGGTCAGTTTCTGTTGACCTTTTTATTTTTTTCTTTTGATTAATACAGGTAATACTTTCCTCTCTTTTTATGTGTTTAGTAATTTTTGAGTAAAAATAGGACATTTTAGATAAGTATTATAGCAACTTTCTTTGGGGGGGGCTGGATTTACAATGTGGAACTGTCTTCTCTGTGAATGTCTGCACGATATTAAAAAAATTTGTTTTTCTGTTTTAGCTCTGTAGAAGTTGTCTTACTGTCTTCATAGTCCATAGTTGGTGCAGAAATTTTAAGACACCTCAAACACATGAACCTTCTGTTCTGTGCAGGATAATTATGTGTGGCTTGCAGAACACATTAGAAGTTGGAGTTTTTAAAATTTATTTTAATTTTGGTTGCGTTGGGTCTTTGTTGCTGCAAGCGGGTTTTTTCTCGTGGTGAGTGGGGGCTACTCTTGGTTGCGGTGTGAGTGCTTCTCATTACGGTGGCTTCTTATTGCAGAGCATGGGCTGTAGGTGCGCAGGCTTCAGTAGTTGGGGCACACGGGCTCAGTAGTTGTGGCTTGTGGCCTCTAGAGTGCAGGCTCAGTAATTGTGTTGCACGTGCTTAGTTGCGCCATGGCATGTGGGATATTCCCAGATCAGGGATCGAACCCGTGACCCCTGCATTGGCAGGCAGATTTTTAACCGCTGAGCCACCAGGGAAGTCCCCAAAAGTTGCAGTTTTTAAATCTCCCTTGACTTTCACTTGAGGCTGTCTTGGATCTTTCCCTTACATGTGTACCTTCTTTTTTTTTTCTTTTTTCGCGGTACGCGGGCCTCTCACTGCTGTGGCCTCTCCCGTTGCGGAGCACAGGCTCCGGACGCGCAGGCTCAGCGGCCATGGCTCACGGTCCCAGGCGCTCCGCGGCATGTGGGATCTTCCCGGACCGGGGCACGAACCCGCGTCCCCTGCATCGGCAGGCGGACTCTCAACCACTGCGCCACCAGGGAAGCCCCATGTGTACCTTCTTACCAGCCATGATGTGCTTATGTGCTGCTCAACTCACACTGAGGCTGCAAACTAAAGCTAGAAAAGCCATTAGTTTTTGTCACCCACTGTCATATTTGTTACTTTTACTTTGTATGACTATGGGTTTTCACTAACTTCCCATTCACATTTGACATTTTATGTAGCAAAGCTGCTGACTTCATATCTGGTAAGTATACATTCTATAGTTGAAGCTTTAGCAGCTTCTCCAGAATAAAAGGTTCTTAGTTGTTTTTCTTTAATCTCTTTCCAGTGTCCTGAAATTAATGTTTTTGTAACTTTCAAGATTGTATTTAAAATTTTTTCCTTTTCTTCCTTTTTTTTTTTTTTTTTTAAGAGGGTATTAATTATCCTGTTAAATGGTGCCCTTACTGGAGTACTTTTTTAGGATACTGCATTTTGTGATAGGGAAGAAAATTTATATGTAGTTCTTGGCATTGGGCCTGACACAGTGGCAGTTTATTACAAGTTAAATGTTATATTGGGAGCTTCCTGGTGGCACAGTGCTTGAGAATCTGCCTCCCAGTTTGGGGGACACAGGTTTGAAGCCGGTCTGGGAAGATCCCACGTGCTATGGAGCAACTAAGCCCATGCACCACAACTATTGAGCCTGCGCTCTAGAGCCCGCAAGCCACAACTACTGAGCATGTGTGCCACAACTACTGAAGCCTGTGTGCCTAGAGCCTGTGCTCCAGAACAAGAGAAACCACCTCAATGAGAAGCCCATGCAACGCAACAAAGAGTAGCCCCTGCTTGACGCAACTAGAGAAAAACCGCACACAGCAACAAAGACCCAATGCAGCCAAAATAAATAAAATACATAAATTTTTAAAAATATATTATTTGGGAAAAGACATTTTAATTTGAACTCAGGCAGTGGTTTAGAAACGAAGGAGACAATTTTAAGAGATTTCTTGAAACACACTTTCTTTTGGTTTTTTAAATATACTACTTGCATTGACTTCATTTCTGATTACACTTGAGTGTCCTTTGCAGATTTACTCCTTTCCTTCCTCATTAGATTATGTTTGATAATATAAACCAAATGATATATATTTAAAATGTGCAATTTGTTGCAATTTGTTAATGTGCAATTTGGTATGTATATAAATATGAAGCCACCACTGAAAGCAACATAGTGAATATAGCCATCAGCCTCTCAATTTTCCTGTGCCCTTTTGTAATCATTCTCTTTTTACCACTGCTGCCCCATTTGTCATTATATAGTCACTGATCTGTTTTTTGTCACTAAAGATTAGTTTTGCAGTTTATAGAACTTTCTATAAATGGAATTATACAAAGTAAACCGTTTCAGTATTTCTTCTCTCCCTCAGCTTCTTTTCAGGTTTTTTCATTTTGTTCTGTCAGTAGTTTATTCTTTGGAAAACTTGAGCATCTTATTGCTTGCTTCTCTGTATATGTTCTTTGAAGTGCTTGTTCAAGTCTTTCCATTTTTGAAAGTTACTTTTTTTTTTTACTCAGATTTAGGAGTTAAAAAAAATACATATATTTTGGTTTGGATTCTTTATCTGATAAGTAATCTGTAAAACATCTCTCCCATTTTGTGTATTCGTTCTCCTAATATTAGTGTGTTTTGAAGAGCAGAAGTTTGCAGTTTTCATAAAGTTCACTTTGTCTTTTTTATTCTGTGGATTGTGCTTTTCTTGCTTTATTAAGGATATCTTTACCTAAGTTAAGGTAAAAGAGGTTGTCTTCTTTGTTTTCTCATGAATGTCTTATTATTTTATATTTTACCTAGATGTGTGATCTGTTAGTAATTTTATGCATGTAATATGTCAAAATTCTCATTTTTAATAAATGGATTTTCTTTTTTAAATTTTTTTTATTTTGATTATGTGGACCATTTTTAAAGTCTTTATTGAATTTGTTGCAGCGTTGTTCCTGTTTTATGTTTTAGTTTTTTGGACTGCGCTGGGGCTTCATTGCCACGTGTGGCCTTTCTCTGGTTGTAGTGTGGGTGGAAGACATTGTGTGAGGGCTTCTCATTGCAGTGGCTTCTCTTGTTGCAGAGCATGGGCTCTAGGGCTCCCAGGCTTCAGTAGTTGTGGTGCATGGGCTCAGTAGTTGTGGCTCGCAGGCTCTAGAGTGCAGGCTCAGTAGTTGCGGTGCACGGGCTTAGTTGCTCCTTGGCATGTGGGATCTTCCCGGACCAGTACTCGAACCCTTGTCCCCTGCATTGGTAGACGGATTCTTAACCACTACACCACCAGGGAAATCCCAATACTCTGTTTTTTTTGGCCCTGAGGCATGTGGGATCTTAGCTCCCCGACAGGGATCAAACCTGCACCCCCTGCATTGGCAGGCAGAGTCTTGATACCGAAATCTCAGCCTCTTGTTCACTGGTGCCGAATCAAATCTCAGAGACAGAGTTTTGGATGAAGTAGAAAAGGATAGTTTTATTACTTTGCCAGGCAAAGGGGGACACAGCAGGCTCTTGCCTCAAAAAACTATGTGTCTCAAACCCAGGAGAATTTGTTGAGGCGTTTTATGATAATGCTTCCCAAGGGTGGAGTTGCTGAGAAGTTTAGGGTGTGTGCAGGGTCTCAGGTGATATAATTTTGATGAGCTTTTTTGGTCCCTTTAATCTTGCCTCAGGTGGTTTCTTGGCTGCTCCTCCCTTGATTAGCAACTGTTTGAATCTGCCTTTTGGGACTCATGGGAGGTCTCGAGGCTGGAGTCTTGCCTACAAGAAATGGGGGACAAAAAGGCCTCCTTGTTGCCCTTACCCAGAAACCCCACAGGGCCCTGCTCAGTTTCATTCTTAACCATTGGACCCCCAGGGAAGTCCCTAATAAATGGATTTTCAATTGTCCCAGCACCAGTTGTTGAAAGGATTACCCCTTTTCCAATGGATTGGTTAAACTTATTCCTAAATATGCCCTGTTTTCATTTTCATGCAATTAAAAATACTGTCTAATTTTCCTTTTGATTTCTTTTTTGACCCAGGTTTATTTATAAATTTGCCATTCAGTCTCCAAATATTGTGGTGTTTCCAGAAACCTTTATGTAATGTCAACAAAAAAATTAGTAGTCTAAGAAAGAAAAGGAAAATCTTCAAGGCAACCTGAGGATTATAACTTGGGAGACAGTCTTTCAGAAAGCTCTTAGGATCATTTCACCTGATAGAAGTCAAGGCACAGTTATCTAAGTTTTCATGACAAAAGTTATACATCAGAGTAACATTTTGACAGTTTACATAGTCCAACAATGCAAGTAGTGGGTTATTGTAACCCTTTACAGGATTGAGGAAAGTGTATTACCCAAGAAATTACTTGCCTAGTGCCAGGAGAAAATTCCTTTTTTTTTGGTGAGCAGGTATCCCTGTGCCTCTAAGGGGATCTAGTTAACATATAGTATAGATGCACAAGCACATTAAAGGGGAAGGGGTATTGGCTCTAGTGGCAGAGAAGATTTTATGTTAAATTTTTCTTATCTTTAAAGTAATTTTGTTTCATCATTACTGGTTTTTAATTTAATTCCTTTGTTGTTAGAGAATATTCTTTGTATGAATTGAATTCTTTTACATGTATTGAAATTTATTTTATGATCTTTTTTGGTCCATGTTTTACCTGCACTGGAGAGGAATGTGTATTACTGTTGCCGGGTGGAGTGGTCAGTGGATATGAATTAGGTCAAGTTGGTTGATGGTATTTTCAAGTCTTAACAATTCCTTTTTTTGGAGGGGGGTCTTTTTCAGTCCATCATTTAGACAGAAAGATGTTATATTGTCTGGCTATAATTGTTGGCTTTTCTGATTCACCTCATATTTCTTTTATTTTTGCTCCATGTATTTTGGGCACCATTTTTAGTTGCATGGAAGTTCAGGACTGTTATGTCCTCCTGGTATCAGATCTTTTCATCGTTATTAAATTACTCTCTTTATCTTGGTTATAGTCTTTATTTTGAAATGAAAGTGTTACCTGAAAACTGGGTTTGCCTCTTGGTGGATATCAAGCCAAAAGGCGCAACAAAGCCAAAGACTGATGGAAGGGTTTATTACTTGCAGCAAGTAAGGAGAATACCTGGGATCTTTCCCAAAGCAGTGACTGCAGAATTGGGGAAATTTTAAGTTAAAGGTACACGCATATTCTTGAAGGGGCTTGACAAAAGAGAGTTGGGCAAATGTTGATAGAATTTAAGCTTTAGTTTTGTTGGTTTAAAAAATATTCACAACTTAAAAGTTGAGAGTTATGTTTTATTTAGTGGGAATTTTTAGGACTTCAGGCCTGGGAAGCAGCATCTCAAGTAGCCCTGAGAGAACTGCTTGAGGAGGTGAATGGGGAGCCAGATGTTTTGCAACAAAGAGCAGGTGTAACAGGGAAGAGCAAAATCAGACTCCACTTTGCATCTGTTTCATTGACTTTAACCTTTGCTTTTCATTGCTTTTGTTAATATAATCATACTAATGGCCTGCCTAAGGGAACCCTGCCCCTCTGCCTGAATGTTGAAGTGCCTTTGTTCAGTTCACAGGGAGACACTTTGACCCTGCCCACCTGTGAATGGCTGCAGAAAAGAAGAAATTAACACATCCCTTCCCGATGCTGGCCAAGCCAGGCAAAACCAATGAGCTTTTACTTTACTTTCTCACTTCCTCCCCATCTCTGTTCTGTAAAAGAAACTGGCAAACAGAGTCCAGTAAGATGGTGTTTCAGGGACCCTAGTTCTCCATGTTCTTGGTCTGCCGGCTTTCCAAATAAAGTCTCATTCTTTGGCTCAACACCTTGTCTCCTGATTTATTGGCCTGTAACAAATTTGGCTTAGCCAGCCAGGAGCCTCGCTGCCTGTGGCTAGCTGGTCCTGGTCAGGCGATATTGGGTCAAGTCCCTAGCAGCTGCCGGGACCATGTGTCCTGAGGATCTTCCCTTCAAAATTCCCTGAAGCAGCACTGGCTACCCCAGCCCTTGGCAGTTGGAGCAAGGAATCGTCAAACTTCTGCGAGTCGATGGACTCGCATTTGGAGGGTAAGTCGCTCCGGTGTGCATACAGGGAACATGTTCCCCCCTCAATTTGGGCGTTTCTTTTATGGGACAAGCCAATTTGGTTGGGGTATCCTGTTGGAGAGGGGAGTTGCTCTTGGACTCTACCTGACTCGGAACTGGTGTGTTTGTTTTGGTTTTGTGTGCATCGCTATTGGAATTTGTGCTTTTTGTGTTGGAATTTGTCTGCGTCTTTTGTGTTTTGGTGTTATCAAACTTATAAAAATGGGAAATACTCCATCTATCCTGAAGGGAAGCCCTTTGGGGTGTATAGTAGATAAATGGGCAAAACATAGCCATGAGCCTATGACTAAGAAAGACCTGATATACTATCATAATAGGGTGTGGACCCAATATATGTTAGGATCAGAAGGGCGATGGCCCCTGAGTGACTTACTCAATTATTATCTGATCTCACAGTTAAAAGTATTTTGTAAAAGAGCAGGGAAAGGATGAGATTCCATATGTTGTAGAAGCTATTGCATCAGGAGGAAAAGGACTCAGAGGGCTGCCACCTTATGGTGTAGTAATCTGAAAGGAAATCCAAGGGGGAACCTGTTCTACAGGGCAAAGAGGGAGGAAATGAGAGTGGGAACATGTTACTCCAAAACCTAAACCCCCCTCTGGCCTATCCAGCTCCTCCACTGGCCAAGAAGCCTGCACTGGCAGTTCTTCCAGCTGCTCCCCCATGCTGCCAACATATTCACTCCTTTCACCGCCTCCTGTTTCCCCTACCCATGGGGATCAAATAGAAGTTTCTGTGATAACCCCCAAGGCACAGGGACATCGTTTAGTATCACCGTCAAAGACCGGACAGCGCACCCAGTTTGGACCAGGATCTACTTCTGTAGCAGGACAATCTCCCTTGCACTGATATCCTGTTAGGAGGCCAGGGGACTCCCTTAGACTTGAGGCGTCCAATTCTAATTTCCCCACAGGAGCTCTGGGTAACTTTGACAGTGGGGAACAATTTGATTGACTTTCTAACAGATAAGGGTGCCACATGATCTGTGATAAACACCAAGGTGGCACAGAAAACATCTCAGTCTATCCCAGTCACAGGAGTTTCTGGAGAAGTACAAACCGTTCATTCTTACAACCTCTAGAATGCCAACTAGGAGACCTCACCCTGAAATACAGCTTCTTGTATATGCCAGTGTCCAATCCCCCTTTTTGAGAAGAGATTTCCTTTGTAAATTAAATGATTAAGTCACTTTTTCACCAGGACAGCTTGACATCAGGGTCCCACCGGAGCATGCTTTAAGCGTATACATGCTACTCATGGAAACCCCAGAGAAGGAAACAAAATCTTCCTAGAAGAAACTTGTCTGTGTCTTTGAGATGGAAATGTCCTATCTGGTCTTCTCAGGAACCCTCATCTCTGCCATCTTTTTAAAATGCAAGTTTTGAAAAGAAGGTAAAGTAATTTAGAAATTGACTTGTGAAGGGTAAATAGAAATCCTAAGTGTCTTTTCTGTAAATAAAAAGATTTAACAAGTAAGCTTGATTTGTTCCATCTACCAGAAACCCAACTTTAATGCAACGTCTTTCGTAAATTGATGGGTTTTACATTGCATTACCTGACTCAGGGATGAAATTCTGAAATGAGAACTATGAGGTCTGTCTGTTTGTTTGTATGTTTGAATGTGTCTTTGTCTTTGGATTACATTGTTGATGTTGATTTGTGGATGAGCTCTGTTAAACTGGCTTAAAGGAAAGGAAGCGCTTACAAACCAAACAATTCTAAATACAAGAGACATTAAGCTAAATGAGTTTCAGGTTCATGTGAACTAGGAAATATTTAGTATTAAATTAATACCTGGTATTGATGTTTACGTTTGTTGATGCAATTAATATAGACATGTCTTTAGAGGCATCAAGTATAATACTTTCAGTGCACCTAGGTTTAATAGAACTTAAATGAAATCTTGTTATATCTGTTGCAGATTTGTCAGCAAGAAAAATCGCTTGATGTGATTTAATGAAAGTAAATGTAAACGAGATAAGAGCCTCTAGGTAAACTCTATAGGAATAATTATGTTCTGAAAATAATCTAAAAGTCTCTCCAGATTTCGGTAACTATTACTTGCCTCTTGGTCTTCACTGGAAAGTAAGATTTTTAAGAGTTGGGGATTCTAATTTAAATATATTTAAAGCTACTGAAAATAATAAAACATTTCAGTGTAGAGTATGTAAGCGAGGTATATGTTTTGAGTAAAAGGAGTTTTATGCATGGTCAGGCTGAGATTAACGTAATTGAGTAAATGAATTTTTAAAAGTAAGCTGATGCAAAACTTGAATTTGGCTTTCTCTCTGTTAAGAGGACAAGTTTTCTTAAAATGTTGAACTGCCTTTGATGACAGGTTTTAAGTTTCTTTACCTTTGAAGTGATCAGTTCTGTATTTGCCTTTGAAATGTTTTACTGTTGCTTTGGTTAAGTAACTTGTTTCTCAGTGACCTATGATCCTATCTGACTGAGTGTTCTAGACCCTTTGAGATATAGAGATATATATATATATATATATATATATATATATATATATATATATATATATAAAAAATTTCTTTGTTTTTGTTTTTTGACAAAACTTCCTAAATCAGATTCTAATGAAGTTCATTCGGCCTCTGGCTAACTTTAGTATGCTTCAAAGGGCTCCTGTAACATCCTAAAGAAAGATAGGTTTGTTCAGTATGTTAAATTACATGGGAAGAATTGTCAAATGAGTAATAAATCTTTATAGGTTATACTGTATGGTAAATGTCACTAATATAGACCTTCTAGAAATTATGTAAAGTTCCTGAAATTAATATGTGTCCTGGTATAATGTTATAATTTTAATCTTTATCTTAAAATGTTGTAAGTTACAGCAATTTGGATAAACTTCTTTGCCAAGAAAAATTGTAATCATTTTTAACCTTGCCTCTTTAAGACCTTCATCATTCATAGGCATCTAAGATAATACTTTGCAAAAAACTGCCACATGTTCAAGAAGACTTGTAAAAAGGAAACTTTAACATATAAAAGTGTCTTATAGCCTTTAGATAATACCACTGGACTGGGTAACAAATGACAAAACTAATAGGAAACCTGATAATTTTATCCACATTAATGGGAAATAATTACATGGGAATAAATGAACTGATGAATATGATGTATAACTTTATGACTTTGAGAAATATACTAGCTTTAATCTTTATTTTCCAGAAAACATTTCCTCTTATAAAGTATTTCTTTGTGAACAAAGATTAAACATTTATCTTTTTCTCTCTACCTGATCCTGCCAGAATTTGGCCTCTCCAGCTGGCTCTCCTGGCTTGATATTTTATTGGAACTGTATTACAACTAGTTATGCTAATCATTGCTTTAATTTGTTCTTTGTTTCCAAATTGTTTGTGGTTTGTGTCTCCCTGATGCACTATGACTTTATTAATGTTACTAGCTGCTTTATTTATTTTTTTTTGTGCAGACTTTCTCTAGTTGCAGCGAGGAGGGGGGCTCTACTCTTCGTTGTGGTGTGCGGGCTTCTCATTGTGGTGGCTTCTCTTGTGGAGCACATGGGCTGTGGGCACGCGGGCTTCAGTAATTGTGGCTCATGGGCTCAGTAGTTGTGGTGCACAGTCTTAATTGCTCTGCGGCATGTGGGATCTTCCTGGACCAGAGCTCGAACCTGTGTCCCCTGCATTGGCAGGTGGATTCTTATCCACTGCACCTTAAGGGAAAGTCCCTAGTTGCATTACTTTTATCTTGTTTATTTTATAAGATTGTTGTCTCTGACAGTATGTAGTGTGTAACCAGGCCTCCATACAAAATAGATGATGGCTAACATCTTGAGGAAATGGCTTAAATAGATTACATTTACAATGTAAAATAATTGTAATAGTGTGATTTCTAGGTATGGGAAGAAGCAACAAGGGAAAATATCTCCTGGATCATTTTAGACTATTTAGAGGATCCAGAGAATCTTTAAATATTGATAGGGCTTAATCCGAAAATTAGCACCTGGAGTGGCATATCAACAATTTTTGCCTGACCTTGGATGAGCCTGCTAGTTGTGGGACAGAATTTCGTCATGAAATGTCTTCCAAATATTGGTCAAATTCCTAACCAAGCGGGGAAGATCTGAGGAATGGAATTCTCCCTGCCGTATCAGTCATCAGCGATTGCAGCCCTCCATCGTGAGCCCATGAACCCTGAGGAAACTCAGGAAGAATACCTGCCATCTAGCAGCCATCAAACTGAAGCCATTCCCTCAGTTGAGCTGTGAGGAAACTCAGGATGTGAAAATATAGGATACAAGCCCCAGATAGCTGAGGTGTATATCAAAGGAATGATTTCAGTGAGCCCAGACTCTTGCATATTCTCATACGTAGAAAAGTGCTAAATTTCTTAACTTGAGATGCTGCCTCCTGGGTTTGAAGTCCTAAAAATATTCCTGCTGAATAAAACATAAATCTCAACTTTCAGGTTGTGAATATTGATTAAGTAGACATTTTCCAAAGAGGAACAAAAGAAGACAAATCCCACCATTTGGAACAAACTGGCACCAATGGTGGGCACTTTCAGAAAGATCCATCTGACGAAGCAGTTAAAACGGTTGTCACCCCTTTTTCCACAATGTTGTGGAATGGACATTGACATTGGGGAATTGTAACAGGGAAGAGCAAAATCAGACTCCACTTCAGATATTTCTTTGACATTAACCTTTGCTTTTTGTTGCTTTTTTAACATAATCATACATAATGGCCTGCCTCAGGGAACCCTGCCTCTCTGCCTGAATGTTAAACTAAAGTGCCTTTGTTCAGTTTATAGGGAGACAGTCTGACCCTGTGCACCTGTGAATGGCTACAGAAAAGAAGAAATTAATAATACATTCCCTCCCCATGCTGGCCAAGCCAGGCAATACTAATGGCCTTTTTACTTTACTTCTTCATGTCCTTCCCTTCTCTGTTCTATAAAAGAAGCTGGCAAACAGACCCTGACAAGATGGTTTTTTGGGTACTCTAGTCCGCCATCTTCTTGGTCTGCTGGCTTTCCAAATAAAGTTGTATTCCTTGCCTCAACACCTGGTCTCCCGTTTTATTGGCCTGTCATCTGGCCAGCAGAGCGAGCTTCAACTTGGTAACACAGGTAGCCGGAACATCAAAAGGTTACTGTTAATTAAAGAAAACCAGATATCCCAAGTTAAGGAATTCAGCGCTTTCAGAAAATACATACACTGCGCTCACTGGACTCATTCTTTTCATATGCACCTCAGCTCTCTGGGGCCAGTATCCTGTATTTTCTTTCTTTCTTTTTTTAATGTTTATTTATTCATTTTGCATACTTTGGGTCTTAGTTGTGGCATGCCTGCTTCTTAGTTGCAGCAGATGAACTCTTAGTTGCGGCATTCATGCAGGATCTAGTTACCTGACCAGGAATCGAACCCACCCCCCGCCGCCACATTGGGAGCACGGAGTCATACCCGCTGAATTACCAGGGAATGTTTCAGAGTCCAAGCTCACTCTGCTCTCTGTTCACCATCACTGGTGACATTTTTGATTGGATTGTGGGAAGCTGACCTGTCTGTGCATTGTAGGAGGTTAATCAGAATATCTCCACACTTTGCCACATGCCCCTTGGAAAGAAGCAAGTCCCTACCCCCAACTCCATTCTTCTTGTAAAACCACTGCTGTCACCTTGTTCACCTTCATCTGCTTTGATATTTTATTCTGTCAGCGTCATTTTTTACCACCAACAAACCATGTACATGTTTAAGGTCAGACAGACAAAAAGGATGGAAATTTGCTTGAGTTTTGTTTTAAATAGCTAATTATGTATAGTATACTTTTTTTTTTTTTTTTTTTTTGTGGTACGCGGGCCTCTCCCGTTGTGGAGCACAGGCTCTGGACGCGCAGGCTCAGCGGCCATGGCTCACGGGCCCAGCCGCTTTGCGGCATGTGGGATCTTCCCGGACCGGGGCACGAACCCTTGTCCCCCGCATCGGCAGGCGGACTCTCAACCACTGCGCCACCAGGGAAGCCCTAGTCTACATTTTTAATTAGTCTTTTGACTTCAAATAGTATTATTACAAAATCAAGTATCTCTTGTAGCTTACTATTCTAGCGTCAATGGGATATATCTCTACTTACATTCCTTTAAACAGAGTTCAAGTGTCTAGTATCAGAAATTATAACACATTAAAAAATGTAGGAGTTTTAGTGTTACTGAACTAGACTTGGGTCTGACACCAGTTTGTGGAGAAGGAAAGTTCAGCCTTTATTTATTTATTTTTTTTGCGGTACGCAGGCCTCTCACTGTTGCGGCCTCTCCCGTTGTGGAGCACAGACTCCGGACGCGCAGGCTCAGTGGCCATGGCTCACGGGCCTAGCCTCTCCGCGCCATGTGGGATCTTCCCGGTCCGGGGCACGAACCCGTGTCCCCCGCATCGGCAGGCGGACTCTCAACCACTGCATCACCTGGGAAGCCCTAGAAAAGAGTTTTATTCAAGCCAAACTGAGAACTCTAGCACAGGTGCCAGGGTAGCCTCTCAGTAGCTCTGAGGAACTGTTCCTTGAAGCATGGTTTTCAGCACAGTCTTACACCTTATCAGAACACGGAACATATATCAAACATTACAGGGTTACATTCCTTCCAGATTTCAAAAGAGATGGATACAGCTGGACAGCATGACCTTGGGAAGCGAACCTTGTCTTCCAAGGAGCGTTAACATGGACAGTACAAAAAGGGAGTTTTTTATCCTTATCTTTGAACATAAAGTTCTTTATGTTAATGGTTAAACTAGATGTGCTATGTGTGTTTGATAGGTAGTAGGTCAGGCTGTTTTAGTTCACACAAAGTTTAGGCTGAACCATCTAAAAGCCAGTATGACTTCCCCATATCTTTTTTTTTTTTTTGTCTGTGCCACTCAACTTTGCAGGATCTCAGTTCCCCGACAAGGGATTGAACCCGGGACATGGCACTGTAAGTGTGGAAACCTAACCACTAGACCACCAGGGAACTCCCCTCCATATCTTAATACATGAAAAAGTTTCCCATCATTAGTGACAACTCTGCAGAACACTGTTCTTTATGATGTTTTTAATAAATCATTTCTTATTTTGCAGACTTCTGAAATTAAAAAAAAAGGGGGATTCTTTAAGTGTTACTTTTTTCTCTAATAAAAGTGTGAGAGGTGTCTGTAGGTATTGGGGTGGGATAATATTCAAGTTAGTATGTTTGAAATATATGAGGAGCATTAGTAAGAAAACAATTAACATATATTCCAGAAAGAATACACTAAATTGTGTATGGTGGTCTAAAAGCTAGCGTTTCTTTGCAAAGATAGCTGATTAGTACTGACGGTAGCTACTGTTGAGCAACTTGGTTCAATAGACATGTTGTGAAGCATAAAATTTTAATGTCTTTTGTGATTTTTAAATTTTATAACAACTGTATTAGAAATAGTAAAAAGAAACATGAAATTAAATAATATATTTTATTTAATGGTTTAACATAAAATTGTTAGTGAATATTTTACTCTTTTGTATGCAGTCTTTGTAATCTGTTGTATAGTTTACAGTTACAGCACATCTCAATTTGGATTGGCTACATTTCAAATGTTCAAAAATCACATGTAGTTATTAGCTCCCTAAATTCAAGAAAGTTCTTTGTGCTTGTGTTTGTTTGAGAGTAGTTTTGTTATGTGAACAAAAATCAAAGGGAGCTCCTAAGTTATCTTATTTGGCAGGTTTGAGTCCCCCTTTTTTCATATGGGAGAGCACTTTGATCATCAGCAGGGCTCCTTTAATACGTAATTAGAAAGCTGTTTCTTCTAATTTATGAGAAAAATTGAGTCCTGTGTCTGTGGTAGAGCTGACACTGATTGTTTTGATTTCTCAGGTAATCTCATGGGGTGTATATGCATTCTCAGAAAGGATACAGTTAGGATTTTACCTTTCTCTTAATATTTATATTTTTCATTTCTAGGCTGTTCGCTGCTACGAATCTTTAATCTTAAAAGCTGAAGGAAAAATGGAGTCTGAATTCTTTTGTCAGTTAGGTCACTTCAACCTCTTATTGGAAGATTATCCAAAAGGTAATCTTTTTCTATTTTAAAATTTCTGCTTAATTTATGTTTGTGTCATATAAAAATGTAATTGCTTTTACTTTTTTTCTTTTTTTCTTTTACTTTTTATCAAGGCACTTAGAACTGTTGTTTAGTTTCTTCTAAGCTCAAACAAAACAAGCAATGATAAACAAAATAGAGTAGATGGAAATGTGAAAATTTTATGTAATTCCATGTAAATATTCAATAAATTTGATCATTCTGTAAAATTCATAACAACATACACGCGCGTTGCTGCTGTGCTTGCCTTTCTGCAAACCTGTGTTTAAAACCTTATCACAGAAAGAGATGTCATTTGATATTTTCATCTATAAATACAAATGCGGAACTTTTCGGAAGAGTAACCCTGGCGTGTTTTCCAGCACCATCAAGCAATTTTCCAGTTGTCACTGTTCTCCTATAAATTTTACTCAATTTTGACACTATTTATCTGGAGATAAAACAGATCCCACAGGTAAAGGACTCAGTCCCATGTGACTGCCCCTCTTTAGAAGTCAGTTGTGTCAGGGTTGTCACGTGTCCTGCTGATGATCCAGCTGTAAATCAGAGTTTCCCAAACCCCGTCCTTAAATTTGAATTATTTGTTAAAGTGACTCACAGAGCTCAGGGAAACATTTACCAATTTACTATAAGGGATATTGTAAAGGATACAAATGAACAGCTAAATGAAGAGGTACATAGATAAGGTCTGGAAGTTTCCTGAGCTCAGGAACTTATTTCCCTGAGGAATTGGATGCATCAAATCTCAGTTTCCAGGAATTTATTATAGAGCTTAATCTGCAGGCTTTCTCCTACCTACCTGCCTCATCCTGAGGATACCTAAGGGCTCGCTGTTAAGTCATCTCATTAGCATTAAGTGAATCAAAAGTGGCTCTTAAGAGCCACTCTTCACTCAGGACATTCCAAGTATTTTAGGAGCTCTCTATCACGAGACCTTAGGCCAAATATACTTTTTATTGTTCTAAAACACAAACAGCATTTCTCATTTCTGTTCTTGAGTTTTAAAAAATTTTCCATTTAAGTTAGGAAATATTTGAAAATCTGACATTTATTCATGGCATTGGGTGGTAATACTGATAATCTTCTCTAAGTTTGAGCTGTTGACTGAAAAAATGTACAACCAAAACGTTGAAAGTTATGTTTTATTTGGTTGAAGAAACTGAGGACTTAAGCCTGGGACACAGCATCTCAGATAACTCTGAGAGATTGCTCCACAGAGAAAAGGTGGGGAGCCCAGGTGTATAGGAGTTTCTACAGCAAAGAATAGGTAGTTGGAACATCAAAAGATTACTGATTTTTTTTTGTTTTTTTTAAATATGGGTAACATATATTTTCTTTCTTTATTTTTTGTGTTTTTTGGCTGTGCACGGGCTTTCTCTAGTTGTGGATAGAGGGGGGGCTACTCTTCCTTGCAGTGCATGGGCTTCTCATTGTGGTGGCTTCTGTCATTGTGGAGCACATGCTGTAGGTGTGCAGTGAACATTGTGGTACATGACCCTTTTTGAATTATGGTGTTCTCAGGGTATATGCCCTATAGTGTGATTGCTGGTCGTATGGTAGTTCTATTTTTAGTTTTTTAAGGAACCTCCATACTGTTCTTCATAGTGGCTATATCAATTTACATTCCCACCCACAGTGCAAGAGTGTTCCCTTTTCTCCACACCCTCTCCTGCATTTACTGTTTGTAGATTTTTTTTTTTTTTTTTTTTGCGGTACGCAGGCCTCTCACTGTTGTGGCCTCTCCCATTGCAGAGCACAGGCTCCGGACTCGCAGACTCAGCGGCCATGGCTCATGGGCCCAGCCGCTCCGCGGCATGTGGGATCTTCCCGGACCGGGGCACGAACCCATGTCCCCTGCATCGGTAGGCAGACTCTCAACCACAGCGCCACCAGGGAAGCCCCTGTTCGTAGATTTTTTGATGATGACCATTATAACCAGTGTTAGGTGATACCTCATTGTAGGGTTGATTTGCATTCTCTAATAATTACTGATATTGAGCATCTTTTCATGTGTTTGTTGGCAATGTGTATATGGAGAAACGTCTGTTTAGGTCTTCCACCCATTTATGAATTGGGTTTTTTGTTTTTTTGTTATTGAGCTGCATGAGCTGCTTCTATATTTTGAAGATTAGTTCTTTGTCAGTTGCTTCGTTTGCAAATATTTTCTCCCATTCTGAGGATTCTTTTCATTTTGTTGGCAATGGAGTGGTTTCCGTTGCTGTGTACAACTTTAAGTTTCATTAGGTCCCACTTGTTTATTTTTGTTTTAATGTCCATTTCTCTAGGAGGTGGGTCAAAAAGGACCTTGCTGTGATTTACGTCATAGTGTTCTGTCTGTGTTTTCCTCTTAAGAGTTTTACAGTGTTTGGCCTTACATTTAGGTCTTTAATCCATTTTGAGTTTACTTTTTTGAATGGTGTTAGGAAGTGTTCTAATTTAATTATTTTCCATGTAGTAGTCCAGTTTTCCCAGCACCACTTATCGAAGAGACTGTCTTTTCTCCATTGTATACTCTTGCCTCCTTTTTCAAAGGTAAGGAGAACATAATTGCGTGGTTTTATCTCTGGGCTTTCAACACTGTTCTATTGATCTGTATTTCTCTTTTTGTGCCAGTACCATACTGTCTTCATTACTGTATCTTTGTAGTATAATCTGAAGTCAGGGAACCTGATTCCTCCAGCACCGTTTGTCTTTCTCAAGATTTTTTTGGCTATTTGGGGTCTTTTGTGTTTCCATACAAATTGTGAGATTTTTTGTTCTAGTTCTGTGAAAAATGCCACTGGTAGTTTGATAGGGATTGCATTGAATCTGTAGGTTGCTTTGGGTAGTATAGTCATTTTCACAATGTTGATTCTTCCTATCCAGGAACATGGTATATCGCTTCATTTGTTTGTATGATCCTTAATTTCTTTCATCAGGGTCTTATAGTTTTATGCATACAGAAAACTGTATGCAGTTTGTTTCTTTTTTTTTTTTGCGATACGCAGGCCTCTCACTGTTGTGGCCTCTCCCGTTGTGGAGCACAGGCTCTGAACGCGCAGGCCCAGCGGCCATGGCTCACGGACCCAGCCGCTCCACGGCATGTGGGATCTTCCTGGAGCGGGCACAAACTCATGTCCCCTACAGCGGCACGCGGACTCTCAACCACTGCACCACCAGGGAAGCCCTGCAGTTTGTTTCTTTAGGTAGGTTTATTCCTAGGTATTTTATTCTTTTTGTTGCAGTGGTAAATGGGAGTGTTTCCTTAATTCTCTTTCAGATTTTTCATCGTTAGTGTATAAGAATGCAAGAGAATTCTCTGCATCAATTTTGTATCCTGCTAGTTTACCAAATTCATGGATTAGCTCTAGTAGTTTTCTGGTAGCATCTTTAGGATCATCTTTGTATATAGTATTATGTCATCTGTGAACAGTGACAATTTTACCTCTACTTTTCCGATTTGGATTCCTTTTTGTACTTTTTCTTCTCTGATTGCTGTGGCTAAAACTTCCAAAAGTTTGTTGAATAATAATGGTGAGAGTGGGCAACCTTTTCTTGTTCCTGATCTTAGAGGAAATGGTTTCAGTTTTTCACTACTGAGAACTATGTTGCCTGTGGGTTTGTCACATATGGCCTTTATTATGTTGAGGTAGGTTCTCTATGGCTACTTTCTGGTGAACTTTTATCATAAATGGGTTTTGAATTTTGTCAAAAGCTTTTTCTGCATCTATTGAGATGATCATATGATTTTCATCTTTCAGTTTGTTAATATGGTGTATCACATTGATTTATTTGCATATATTGAAGAATCCTTGCATTCCTGGTATAAACCTCACTTGATCATGGTGTATAATCCTTTTAATGTGTTTTTGGATTCTGTTTGCTCGTATTTTATTGAGGATTTTTGCATTTATGTTCGTCAGTGATATTGGCCTATATTTTCTGTTTTTGTGACATCTTTGTCGGGTTTTGGTATCAGGGTGTTGGTGGCTTTGTACAATGAGTTTTCGAGTGTTCCTGCCTCTGCTATATTTTGGAAGAGTTTGAGGAGGAAACTTGTTAGCTGTTTTGCAAATGTTTGATAGAATTCGTCTGTTAAGCCATCTGGTCCTGGGCTTTTGTTTGTTGGAAGACTTTTAATCACAGTTTCAATTTCAGTGCTTGTGATTGGTGTGTTTACATTTTCTATTTCTTTTGGTTCAGTTTTGGAAGGTTGTGGTTTTCTAAGAATTTTTCCATTTCTTCCATGTTGTCCATTTTATTGGCATATGGTTGCTTATGTTAATCTCTCACGATCATCTGTAATTCTGCTGTGTCAAATTTTACTTCTCCCTTTCCATTTCTAATTATGTTGATCTGAGTAGTCTTCTTTTTTTTCTTTTTTAAAAATATTAATTAAATTTCAGCTGCGTTGGGTTTTTGTTGCTGTCCCTGGACTTTCTCTAGGTGTGGCAAGCGGGAGCTACTCTTCTTTGCCATGCTCGGGCTTCACATTGCGGTGGCTTCTCTGGTTGCGGATCATGGGCTCTAGGTGCATGGGCTTCAGTAGTTGTGGCACGTGGGCTCAGTAGTTGTGGTGCACGTGCTTAGTTGCTCCTTGACATGTGGGATCTTCTTGGACCATGGCTCGAACCAATGTCTCCTGCATTGGCAGGCACATTCTTAACCACTGTGCCATCTGGGAAGTACCTCCTTTTTTTAGTGACGAGTCTGGCTAATCGTTTGTCAATTTTGTTTATCTTCTCAAAGAACCAGATTATAGTTTTATTGATCTTTGCTATTGATCCTTTCATTTCTTTTTCATTTTTTTTGATGTTATCTTTATGATTTCTTTCCTTCTGCTAACTTGGTTTTTTTTGTTCTTCTTTCTGTAATTGCTTTAGGTGTAAGTTTCGGTTGTTTATTTGAGATGTTTCTTGTTTCTTCAGGTATGATTGTATTGCTGTAAACTTCCTGCTTAGAACTGCTTTTGTTGCATCCCATAAGTTTTGGGTTGTCGTGTTTTCATTGTCATTTGTTTCTAGGTATTTTTTGATTTCCTCTTTGATTTCTTCAGTGATCTGTTGCTTATTTAGTAGCATATTGTTTGGCCTGCACGTGTGTGTATTTTTTACAGTTTTTTTCCTGTAATTGAAATGTAGTTTCACAGCATTGTTTTTGGAAAAGATATTTGTTACAATTTGAGTTTTCTTAAATTTACCAAGGCTTGATTTGTGACCCAAGATGTGATCTATCCTGGAGAATGTTCCATGAGTGCTTGAGAAGAAAGTATATTCTGTTGGTTTTGGATGGAATGTCCCATAAATATCAGTTAAGTCCTTCTGGTGTAATGAGTCATTTAAAGCTTGTGGTTCCTTATTTATTTTCATCTTGGATGTTCTGTGAAAGTGGGGTGTTAAAGTTCTCTAACATTATTATGTTACTGTCAATTTTCCCTTTTATGGCTCTTAGTTAGCATTTGCCTTATGTATTGAGGTGTGCCTATCTTGTGTGCCTAAGTATTTACAATTGTTATATCTTCTTGGATTGATTCTTTGATCATTATGTAGTGTCCTTCTTTGTTGTAATAGTCTTGATTTTAAAGTCTATTTTGTGTGATGTGAGAATTGGTACTCCAGCTTTCTTTTGATTTCCACTTGCATGGTATACCTTTTTCCATCCCCTCACTTTCAGTCTGTATGTGTCCCTAGGTCTGAAGTGGGTCTCTTGTAGACAGCATATATACAGGTCTTGTTCTTGTATCCATTTAGCCAGTCTTTTAGTTTTGGTTGGAGAATTTAATCCATTTACACTGAAGGTAATTATCGATATGTATGTTCCTATTCCATTTTCTTAATTGTTTTGGGTTTGGTTTATGTATGTCTTTGTGTGTTTCTTGCCTTGAGAAGTTCCTTTAGCATTTGGTTTAAAGCTGGTTTGGTGGTGGTGAATTCTCTTAACTTTTGTTTGTCTGTACAGGTTTTAATTTCTCCGTGAAGTCTGAATGAGATCCTTGCTGCGTATAGTAATATCCTGTATGGGACTCTGTGCGCTTCCTGGACTTGATTGACTATTTCCTTTCCCATGTTTGGGAAGTTTTCAACTATAATCCTTCAGATATTTTCTCAGACCCTTTTGTTTTCTCTTCTTTTTCTGGGACTCCTGTAACTTGAATGTTGGTGTGTTTAATGTTGTTCCAGAGGTCTCTTAGGCTGTCCCCCGTTCTTTTTATTCTTTTTTCTGCTCTGCAGTAGTTATTTCCACTGTTTTATCTTCCAGGTCACTTACTCCTTCTGCCTCAGTTATTCTATTGACTCCTTCTAGCGAATTTTTAATCTCATTTACTGTGTTTTTTATCATTGTTTGTTTGCTCTTTAGTTCTTCTAGGTTCTTGTTAAACATTTCTTGTATTTTCTCCATTTTATTTACAAGATTTTAGATCATCTTTACTATCATTACTCTGAATTCTCTTTGAGATAGGCTGTGTATTTCGTCTTCATTTGTTAGGTCTGGTGAGTTTTTACCTGCTCCTTCATCTGCCGCATATTTCTCTTCTCATTTTGTTTAACTTACTGTGTTTGGGGTCTCCTTTTCACAGGCTGCAGGTTCGTAGTTCCCGTTGTTTTTGGTGTCTGCCCCCAGTGGGTGAGGTTGTTTTCAGTGGCTTGTGTAGGCTTCCTGATGAAGGGGACTGGTGCCTGTGTTCTGGTCAGTGGGGCTGGATCTTGTCTTTCTGGGGTGCAGGGCCACGTCCAGTGATGTGTTTTGGGGTGTCTGTGAACTTCGTATCATTTTAGGCAGCTTCTCTGCTAGTAGGTGGGGTTGTGTTTTTGTATTGCTAGTTGTTTGGCATCGGGCATCCAACACTAGGAGTTTGCTGGCTGTTGGGTGGAGCTGGGTCTTAGCATTGAGACAGAGATCTTTGGGACAGCTCTTGCCGATTGACATTATGTGGGGCCAGGAGGTCTCTTGTGGTCCACTGTCCTGAATGTCCAGGACAAAAGCCTGACACCATGCTGGAGCACCAAGACCCTGTCAGTCACAGGGCTGGATCCACATCAAAGGGGAAAGGAATAGAAAGTGCTTTCTCAGAAGTAAAAGCCTCAGTGTTGGCCTTCTGGCTGGGTCTCTGTTACAACATAATCTGATGGCATGTCCAGAGCATTCGTCTCCTCTGACGGGCTTCCTGGAGTGGCTTCCTGAGTTGCCATAGTCTGCCCTGCAACAGCAGCCACCTCCTCATTCTATTTTTTTGTTCTGTTCCATGGCAGTGAATTCCACCATTCTGTCTTCCAGTTCACTTGTCCCTTCTTCTGCCGCAGTTATTCTATTGATTGTTTCTAGTGTATTTTTCATTTCAGTAATTGTATTGTTCATCTCTGTTTGTTTGTTCTTTAATTGTTCTAGGTGTTTGTTCTTTAATCCTTCTAGGTCTTTGCTAACATTTCTTGCATCTTCTCGATCTTTTCCTCCATTCTTTTTCTGATGTCTTGGATTGTCCTTTCTATTATTATTCTGAATTCTTTTTCTGGAAGGTTGCCTGTGTCCACTTCATTTAGTTGTTTTTCTGGGGTTTTATCTTGTTTCTTCACCTGGTACATAGTTCTCTGCCCTTTCATTTTGTCTGTCTTCCTGTGAATGTAGTTTTTGTTCCACAGGCTACAGGATTGTAGTTCTTCTTGCTTCTGCTCTCTGCCCTCTGGTGGATGAGGCTAAGAGGCTTGTGTAAGTTTCCTGATGGGGGGGACTGGTGGTGGGTAGAGCTGACTGTTGCTCTGGTGGGCAAAGCTCAGTAAAACCTTAATCCGCTTGTCTGCTGATGGGTGGGGCTGGGTTCCCTCCCTGTTGGTTGTTTGGCCTGAGGCAACCCAACACTGGAGCCTACCTGGGCTCTTTGGTGGGGCTAATGACAGACTCTGGGAGGGCTCACGCCAAGGAGTACTTTCCAGAACTTCTGCTGCCAGTGTCCTTGTCCCCATGGTGAGCCACAGCTTCCCCCCCGCCCCCCGCCTCTGCAGGAGACCCTCCAACACTAGCAGGTAGGTCTGGTTCAGTCTCCTATGGGGTCACTGCTCCTTCCCCTGGGTCCCGATGCACACTCTACTTTGTGTGTGCCCTCCAGGAGTGGAGTCTTTGTTTCCCCCAGTCCTGTGGAAGTCCTGCAGTCAGATCCTGCTACCTTCAAAGTCTGATTCTCTGGGAATTCCTCCTCCCGTTGCTGGACCCCCAGGTTTGGAAGCCTGACGTGGGGATCAGAGCCTTCACTCCAGTGGGTGGACTTCTGTGGTATAAGTGTTCTCCAGTCTGTGAGTCACCCACCCAGCGGTTATGGGATTTGATTTTATTGTGATTGCGCCCCTCCCAGCATCTCATTGTGACTTCTTTGTCTTTGGATGCGGTTGATCTTTTTTGGTGAGTTCCAATGTCTTCCTGTTGATGATTGTTCAGCAGTTAGTTGTGATTCCGGTGCTCTTGCAAGAGGGCGTGAGTGCGTGTCCTTCTCCTCCACCATCTGGCCCAAGGACTTAATGAAGCTCAGCTTCTTTATGTTTCATCATAGAAAGAATTCAGTGAGAGACGAAGTGATAGGAAGCAATGGTTCTATTTAGAGAGGTACACATTCCATAGACAGAATGCAGTCCTTCTCAAAAGGTAAGAGTGGCCTTGGGAGAAACACACTCCACAGACAGTGTGGGCCATCTCAGATGGCGAGAGGCCCTGAAATATCAGTTTTAGGTTTTAATAATTGAGCCAAGACTGTAGTGTCAGGTGATGTTTGCTGTGTTTACTTAAGAGCTTTCTTCTAGGAATATTTTTTTTCTCTCAAGGTCACAAGTTTGAAAATATGTTTTATCAATTTGGTTTTTTCTATAATTTTGGTATGTCAGAAGAGCTTGATCCTGGCCATTTAATAGCTCAGACAAGTGCTTGCAAGCACTGGCTCCATCTCCATTGTACATGAAGAGAGCTGGAGTTCCAGTGAGCAGCTGTCCTTCAGTGAGCTGGTTGTCCTTTGTGGCACCGTTTCTGTTTGGGAGCCCAAGTCAGATGTGATGTGAACAACTTTCTGAGGACAGTGTGATGGATCAGCTCCTTCTGAGTCTAGCTCCCCAAGGAGTACCCTTGGCTGTGGTTCAAGTGTTCTATATGTGTTGGTTTCTCTCTCCAACAGTCTAAAACTGTTGTGGGTGCTCAGAGCACTAGGTGATCAGCCTTATTGTACATGTGCCCTTGTGTCTGTGTCTCCCCCCACCCCCTTCCCGAATTTACTTAGTAGTTGTAGTTGGATCTCCTGTAGGTCCAGTACATGGCAGAGGATTGATCCTCAGACACTTCTGCTAGATTCTCAGTTAGCTGAGAACTCCTTGTGGTTAGAAGGAGCAAAAGTCTCTGTTATTTTGAGCAGAGCAGGGTCAGTCTGTCATTTCACCAGCAAACAGTTAGTTCAGACCACATATGTATAATCTTTCCAATTTAAGACAGATTTAAAAAAAGAGGCTGGCCAACGCAGCTCACTTTACAGTTTACCCTGTGTCCCTGCCCAGGAAATGTACTGGTATCCCCTTAGGACTCCAAGTCCCAGGAAAACCAATTCGAATAAAATTCAGGACATCATTTAAAGCAATGATGTTTGGATATCAGGAGAACTCACTAAAGCACCTAAGGAATACTGAGAATGGGGGTGGGGCATAGGGCCTGTGCTGGTAGCAAGCGCTGGTTCAGGGTAGACTCCAGGTGTCCCATCTCTGTTATTTTGCCAGCTGCACCAAGGAAATATTGATGAAACTTGAATTAATAACCAAATAAAGAAGAGAAACAAATAATTTTATTTGAGGCAAATCGAGGATTATAACCCAGGAGACAGACACTCTGAGAAGTGTTCTATTAGAAGTCGAAGGCAGAGTCATAATACATTTTCAAGACAAAGGAGACAAAGGATCATATATCACATGACATACTGACATTTTACATAAAATTCACCAAGGATGTGTAGTCTAGGTAAGCACATATAAAGGTAGCAGCAAGTTACCATGGACCCCTACAGAGTTGGAAAGAGCGCTATTATTTAAGTTACATTTGCTAGCATTAGAAGACTGGAAAAAAATTAACCTTGTGGTTCAGCAGGCACTCCAGTCTTTAAGAAGGTCTGGTTAATGTGTAATGCAGGTTGCACCCTGCACATTAGGGATAGAGGAAGGAGGTTCAGATGGACACACAGAGAGAATTTTATGTTTAAATTCTCTTGTCCTGCCTTAAAATATAAATTTTATTTGATCAGTGACATACCTTTGTCTGATTTTTTTTGTTATTTTTCTTTTTCTCTTTTTTTTGTGGTACGTGGGCCTCTCACTGTTGTGGCCTCTCTCATTGCGGAGCACAGGCTCTGGACGCACAGGCTCAGCGGCCATGGCTCACGGGCCCAGCTGCTCCAAACTCCCTTTGTAGAAGTTTCACTTCTGAGCCCCTAAAACAATGCTTATCAAATTTCAGAGTGTATCAGAAACCTACAGTGTGTTAAACACCAATTGATGGGATCCAGTCCCAGATTTTCTCACTCACTGATATCTGAGATAGGGCCTGAGGATGTGGATTTCCTAGTGGAATTGGTAACTGAGTCATCTGGGATTAAACTTGGAGAACCCTTGTCCTAGAAGTTAAATTTTTAGCTTAGCATTTTTTTTCTTTTATAAATTTATTTATTTTTGGCTGCACTGGGTCTCCGTTCTGCGTGTGGGCTTTCTCTAGTTGTGGCGAGCAGGGGCTACTCTTCGTTGTGATGCGTGGGCTTCTCATTGCGGTGGCTTCTCTTGTTGCAGAGCACGGGCTCTACGCACATGGGCTTCAGTAGTTGGGGCACGCAGGCTCAGTAGTTGTGGCTCACGGGCTCTAGAGCGCAGGCTCAGTAGTTGTGGCACACGGACTTAGTTGCTCCGCGGCATGTGGGATCTTCCTGGACCAGGGCTTGAACCCATGTCCCCTGCATTGGCAGGCAGATTCTTAACCACTGTGCCACCTGGGAATCTCTTTAGCTTAGCATTTAAAGTGTATCTTTAACTCTTAATTTCTCAGCTTGATACTTTCTTTCCTTTAGGCCCTTAAAAATTCTCTAAATATTGAACTTTTTCAAAATCAGAAAATTGATTATGTTACTTCAGCTTAGGTTATTTTTAGTAATGAATACTTATTGTCCATGCTTTGCTTTAATAATACTGTACTAGTTTTGTTACGGAGTGCGAACTTGTTCTACTTGCCACACAACAGGTCATTAAATTGGGAGATGAGCTGGTAGGGCAAGGGGTAATGACTTTATTTGGAAAGCCAGCAGACCGAGAAGATGGTAGACTAATATCCTAGAGCAGGGGTCCCCAATCCCCGATCACTAGAGGGAGTGATGCTTCATCTGCCGCTCGCCATCCCTCACATTACTGCCTGACCACCCCCACCCACCCCCGCCCTGTCCATGAAAAAATTGTCTTCCACGAAACTGGTCCACTGTCCTAGAGAACCATCTTACCCCAGTCGGAATTCAGGCTTCTTTTATACTAAAAGAGGAAGGGAGTGGCTGTTCGTTGCATACTTTTCGGTATCGGAATCCTTTGTTCTTATAGTTGTCCACTCAGGTCAGGTCATGATGTTCCTGTAAACCTCCAGCAAAAAATATGTTATTCTCTGTTCTGCAACTTTTTATTTCTATGTGAATGGAAAAGTGGTATACTCTTAAAGGTCAGAGCCTTGAGAATAGGCTATCCTCTATATTTCAGGCTATGGGCCTGAATTTAACTCAAAGCAAAAGCAATAGAATACAGATTAAAATAAAAAACATCTAATATGGAGTCAGAATTGTTCTTTCCTATTACAGTTTTATGCACTAGTATAGTATATACCTTTCTTTGTCATTTAAGTCTGTACTTAGTATGTTTCATGGTTCTCTGCTATTGATAATTGTACTAAAAACAAAAAATTTTTAAGTTTAGCTAAGCAATATATTAGGGAAATTCAGTACTGACATTAATATGTTGTCATAAAAAGGTATAAAATATGCTGGTGATGTTACTGACCATAGTTCTTGGACTTTATCTGTAGAAATTGATAAGAGGCTAGAAGAGAAATAAAGGCAAAGTTTTATTGGGACTCAGTACTGCAACGGAGGGGGGAAGCAGAAACAAGTTAACAGGTTCCGTGGCTTACTCCCTAAGGGGGATAAGCTGGTCCCTTAAATGGGGTGAGGGTAGGGGCGGATCTAGGGGTCAGGCCAGAGAGGTGGCTTGGGTGGTCTGCTCACTCCCTTTATTGGTGCTGTGTGCAGGAAATTGTGCACCGTACCGTTTTTTCTCCTGGCACCTTGTGGTAGGTGGTTTTTGGTCTTTTTGTAACTTGTTCATAATTTGCCCCAACTGTACATGTGCACAGTTATTTTTAGTCCCTTATTGTTGCACAGGTAGAGGAGCAAGCACTGCAGTAAAGGGTCCCAGTTCCCAACCTGTCTCAGTGATATATACTTTGTTTATAATTTGTTTTGGTGCCTGCAGTGGTTTTAAGTTCATACTCAGCTTTATATGCTTCACTGACTAGAACTGTTGAACACTGATTGATTATGTATGCCCATGGGCACAGAGAGATGTTCTTTCAGAAGGATAATTTTTAATAATTGTTTTGAATCATGTGTCAACTTACTCATTAAATATTAGATACAAAAATGTGGTCTGTATTTGATACTTTGGCTTGATTTGATTTTTATTTGCATTTTTCATTTATAGTTTTATAAAAAAGTTAGTTGTATCTTTTAGAATTACTTTTTTTTTTTTTTTTTTTTTTTTTTTTTTTTGCGGTACGCAGGCCTCTCACTGTTGTGGCCTCTCCCATTGAGGGGCACAGGCTCCGGACGCGCAGGCTCAGCAGCCATGGCTCACGGGCCCAGACACTCTGCGGCATATGGGATCTTCCCGGACCGGGGCATGAACCCGTGTCCCCTGCATCAGCAGGCAGACTCTCAACCACTGCGCCACCAGGGAAGCTCTAAAATTACTTCTTTTTAAACCATCCTTTAGGGACTTACCTGGCAGTCGGGTGGTTGAGACTTTGCCTTTCAATGCAGCGGGGTGTGGGTTCAATTCCTGGTCTGGGAGCTAAGCTCCCATATGTCTTGGGGCCAAAAAAGCGAAAGCCTGAAACAGAAGCAATATTGTAACCAATTCAATAAAGACTTAAAATAATTAATGAACTATCCTTTATTAAAAGTACCATGAGTGATCTGTGTATTTAGCATTTTTCTCTTTCACCTAAGAAGTTTGGAGGCAAGTAGTACAGTTCTGATACGTTGACGCCACAGAATTATCAGAGACCTGGGCTTTGTTTTCTGTTAGGATGATTTTAGACAATGTTTTGAGTTTGAACTTTGTTAATTTAGCATGACACACTTGAGATTTCTTCATGTTATTGGGTGTATTGATATTTACTTGGTATTGCTGAACAATAGTCTGTAGTCTGGATGTTCGACAGTTTGTGTACCCCAACACCCATTGAAGGAAGTTTGGCAGTTGTGGAAAAAGTGCCTAAAATTTTTACATACCGGTTTTTGTATGAATTTAAGTTTTAATTTCACTTAGGAGTGAATTTCTGGGTCAGTGCATTGCTGGTAAGTTTGTTATAACTTTACAACAAATTGCTTATGATTTCCCAAAGTAGCTGTTCCAAGTTTGCATTTACAATAGCAGTTTATGAGAATCATGGTTGCTCTTTATCTTTGTCAGAACTTGTTATTGTTAGTATGATTCATTTCCATAATGATGGTGAACATCTTTTCCTGTGCTTATTTGCTGTCTTAGTCTGTGATGTTTTTCTTTTATTATTACACTTTTTGTTTTATGTTTTATTATTGAGTTTTGAGAGTTATTTATATAGTATTGTGGGTACAACTCGTTTGTCAGGTACTTGATTTTTGCTTTCTTAGAGCTAACAACCTCCTCTTAATTACTTAATATGAAAAAGTTTACATTGGTTTCAACAATAGTGTTAGTTTTTAACTTTTCTAACCTCTTTTCCTTGTAAATTCAGTCATTTAGGGACAGCCACTGAGTTCTGTGTTCTATAACATAGAACCTCTGCCTCAGTTTTCCAGGACTGGAGTGTGGGATAAATGGCCTTGTTCTTTTGGAATGATCCTCTGATATAGTAGCAGGTGTTAGACAGGTACCTTGCCTCTCCTGACATGGAGTCTCCCTCCATGTATGATATAGGTAAGGGCAATTAGAGAACATAGGTTTCTCTGCTGTTTGTGCATTAGAGCTTCCATCCCATGAATGTGAGCTTGTAGAGCAAAGTAGCCCTAGCTGTCATTTGCACTTGCTTGGAATATAGCTTCTGCAGCATGTTGATGAGCTGGAGAAAGAAAGATTGACAGCCTGTTTCCTTAAAGGGAGATATCTAAACTTTAAAATGGGAACTTGGGCAAGAGGCAACTCCATGTGCAGATTTTCATAGTGATATAAAGTTTTCATCTCCTTTGGGTAAAAAGTATGATTGCTGGATCATATGATAGCAGTATGTGTAAGCTTTGTAAGAAACTGCCAAACTGTTTTCCATTGGCTGTACCATTTTTGCTTTCCCTAGGAATGAATGAGAGTTTCTGTTCCACAGCCTCGCCATTATTTGGTATGGTCAGTGTTTTTGATTTTGGCCTTTCTAAATAAGTATATAGCTTTAATTTGCATTTCCCTGATGACATGATGGAAAGCATCTTATGATTTTTTACCCTCTGTATCTCTTCTTTGGTGAGGTGTTTGTTAAGTTCTCTGGTGCATTTTTTATCAGGCTGTTTTCCCATGGTTGAGTTTCAAGAGTTCTTTGTGTGTTTTTTAAATACGATAAATGTGTTGTTTTTCTGACCAAAGTGCATTGATTTTTAAATCTTCTTAAGGTACTATGAAAAAATATTCAAGAAAATAAAATACAAATGGGAAATGTAACCATTAGATTTGGTCTCCTTTGTACTAACCCTATGCTTAGTCTGGAAAACAAAGAAAATAACTTTGAAGTAAAATTAAAATGCTAACTAAAAAATTTGACCATAAATCTAAGTACATGCATTTCAAGGTTCCACTGCTAGGAATTTTGTTAAGATCAGTTTAATCGTTAATAACATTATATAATAGAGCATAAGGAATACATGTCCAGGGTGTGATGCTTGCCCCTTACCCTCAGATTTATGTCAAAATAAAGGTGATAATTCTGCCAGGTCCCCGCAGTGCCCCCATCCCAATCCCTGGAAGCAAAGACTGTGCCCTGTCACACAACTTTGTACAAGTTGCAGTAAAACGAAGCCTAAGTTTTCTTACTTTTCTATCGGAAATGGTCAGTTATTTGATAAATACTCAAACACTTATGGGAATTCATTTCATGAGTTAGTTTACCAAACACATTGTGCTGGAACTGACCCCATGAAAAGTTCTTTTGGAATTTGGCCTACAATTTAATATTCTGGGAATTTAAAACCTTCAAGAGAAAAAGACGCGGGGAATCTCTAATCCAAGCATGTTGTAATTACTAAGGGATAGACATACTAAAAGTTTTGGTCACAGAAGGCATAAACTATAAACTAATAAAAGGGATATTCTTTTTGAGTAAAAACAAAAACTAGCTAATGCCCTTTTTTGTTTTGTGAGCACCGTAACTAAGATGAAGTTAGACTCAAATTTACTGTCTACTCCTGTGACCCTCCCCCTCCAAAAAAAATATTAAAAATTTAATTTGTCTTATTACGTACTTTCTGGCCATTAATTGAGATGTAATTATACATCTCGATTACATTAATTGAGATGTAAAAAACGGGTTTTGATAGCAGCTATCAAAGCAGTATTTTCAAGCATTATTTAAAGGATGCTTTCAGGTTTAGAGTTAGCCTTCTTTGTCAAAAATCTTCACAGCTTCATCAAAAACTTCATCAACAGATTTAGAAGCATCTATTTTCTTGACTTTCCCCATTTCTTTATATGTCAATAATTGGCTTTGTTAACTGAAGATAGGTTTGAATTATCTTTTCCGAGCTGTTTCTGTTGTCATCATTCCTATCCACTACTTTTCCCCTCTCAAGACATCATTCAATACAGTTCTTATTATTACAGTCAAAAAAACAAAACAAAAGATACATTAGCCTTACTATCCATGTATGTATCCATGGTCTTTTTTTCTTTTTTTTTAAATAAACATTTTCTGCAGTTTGAAAATATGCCTCAGTGTATTTTTTTGCTTTGGTCATTTTCCCTGCTTGGTGTTCTCTGAGCTTCCTGAATCTATAGTCTATTGTCTCACATTAATTTGGGGGAAATTCTCATTCATTATTGTTCCAAATAATTCCTGTGCTCTCTTCCTTTATTTATCTTTTGATAGTATAGTATTTCTTTATCTTTTGTTAGGATAGTAACACATTTGTTAAACCTTTGCTAGTTGTCCCACAGCCTTGGATATTATGTTCTTTTTTCCCCCATCTTCCCTTTTTAGGGGTTTTTGAGGATTTTTTTGATAAATCCTCTATCTCAGATACCGTTTCCTTAGCAGTATCTATCTAATCTACTGCGACTCTCATAATTTTTGTTATAGTGTTTTTGATCTTTAGCATTTCTACTTGAAATTGTTGGCCTTCTATATCTCTGTTTACATTGTTTTTCCATTCTTGTATGCTCTCTACTTTATATATTACATATCCTTAGCATATTAGTTGTACTTGTTTTAAATTTCCTGATGTGATAATTCCAACATCAGTGCCACATCTGTTTCTGATGCTTGCTGTGCCCCTTGCTTCTTTCTCTCTCTCTCTCTTTTTTTTTTATTTTGGTGTGCCTTGTAATTTTTTCTTGGTATCTCGACATGATGTACCATGTCGAGTTAAAAAGAACTGCTGTAAATAGGCCTTTAGTAATGGGGTAGCAAGGTGTTAGGGGAGGGAAAAGTGTTCTGTAGTCTTATGATTAGGTCTCAGTCTTTTTAGTTAGCCTATGCCTTTGCAAAGTGAATTGCATCAGAATTTCTCAGTTTTCTTCCTTCTAGGTTGGATAGGATGACTGGAGTGGGCTGGAATTATTTTTCTTACTTTCCGGATTGTTACGACCAGAATGCTCTGGGGTATTTAAAAATTGTTCTTTTTCCCATTCTTTGGCCAGAAGCTTGTGGAGCTTTTTCTCGGGTTAACATGTGGCAATATTACTGGGCCCCTAGAAGAAAGTCTTGGAGTATTGTGGGGCTCCTCGTTTGCCTGGGAGCCCTGGATGTTTAAATCTCAGGAATGTCTGCCGTGAACTTTTGTACCCTGACACTTGTTTCTAGGGTTGATTCTCTCCGTGAGTGTCTGCTTTGGTAATCTGTGACTTCTTGTGTTAGCCTTGCTCCTTCAAATTTTTTTGTAAAAACAAATATTTTAGTCAGTCCGTTCTCAGATGTGTTGTACGCAGTGATTAGCATATATAGTAGTGTCTTTTAACCACACATTTGGTTATCTTGAAATTATTATTATTATAATTTTATGATAATACTTGAAAAAGCAAGTTTTTCTCATTAAGTCTTGTTTTCTCTTAACTCTAGTTATTTTCATGAAAGGATATTAGATGTTTTTGGCTTTATTGAGAAAATGTCTGAAATTCATAAAAATGATTGTTGAAGATATGAAAATCCTCAGTGTTACAATACTTGTGTACAATCTGCTCTTCCTTTCGTGTAGTGTAATATTCTTATTTTACTTTGACTTTAAGGCAGTGTTCATTCCTAAGTGTATTTCATTCTAAACGTTGTCCCTTGGGAACTTTAACAAATAGTTCAAAGACATTCTTATTCCTTTGGAATCACGATGGAGTTTCCTGTTGTTCTTAGTTTTAAAGAATGTCCCCACTAATTCTGATGTGCTTATCTTAGCGGTTTCCAACCTTTTTGACACCAGGGACCGGTTTTTTGACACCAGGGACCGGTTTCGTGGATTTTTCCACGGATGGGGGGTGGGATGGTGGGGTAGCAGTGGTCGCAGATGGTTCATGTGGTAATGTGAGCGATGGGGAGTGGCACGTGAAGCTTTGCTTGCTTTTCTGCTGCTCACCTCCTGCTGTATGGCCCTGTTCCTAACACGCCAAGGACTGTACTAGTTCACAGCCCGGCGGCTGGGGAGCCCTGGCTTATGTGACTTCCTATTTACCTTTTTGCCTTATGTGCCTTTTCTTATGTGCCTTTTTTTTAGGCTGACAGGAACTTCTTTATGTGATTCCAGACTTTTTTGCCTTTAGATGGTTAGGGAGTGTGGGAATAACCATCTTGGAATTATATTGAAGCTAGTAGCCCAAGATGATATTGATTATGTGAAAGAAAGCACCAGAAACAAGGGTTTATTACAGCTCAGGTTTTATCTTTCTGCAAAGTGTTGGATTTTGAGAAAATTCATTATAGTGTGTAAAAACAGACTTAGAAAATTTTCATGACATTTGGTTGATGAGGGAGATCAAGTGAATTAAAGTAAGTGCCAAGGTTTTACATTTTTCTAAGTGCAAGGATGAGATTTGATGATGGTTTATATACCTGGTCTCCTGTAGGTTATTTATTTTTCCATTATAATTATTATTTCCATAGGTGATTAACTTGGTAGGGCATAAACTTTAAATTGTTTGCTGTTTATATAACTGTTTGTGGAAAGGCAGGTATGATGGGCAGCTTGTATTAAAATATTAAAATCTGTGTTGTAGCTTTTTAAATAGGACATAATTGGACTAATAACTATTTTCCCTTTTTCAGCATTATCTGCTTATCAGAGATACTACAGTTTACAGTCTGACTACTGGAAGGTTAGTGCACCTTTGAATACCAATTTTGTTATTTTGGGGCAAATTATATGAAATACTAATTCTAAGTAAGGAACATGGAAAGGGGGAGAAAGGTATTTTGTGCCAGCTGTTTTGTGTGAAGTATATTGTTCGTAATTAGTATTTTTCTGACTAATTAAAAAGACATTCTAAGTGTGATACTTTAATAACAAAATCAAGTAAAAAAAAATCTGTTCCTTTTTTAAAAGTGTGTAGCTGGGAATAGATGAAGGATGCATAATGGTGATTTTAAAGATGGGTGAATCAGGCTAAAAGGCTATGGTTGTATCTCTGAGGAGAATTAAAGTCATCCATGTTAGAAAATCTATCTAAGTAAGAATGGAGTGTAAGGATAAATTATCCACTGTTTTATCTTAATTTAAGCAGTAAAGTTTAACTAGCTAGCAGATTAATCTTTCAATGCATATGTGCTTTCAAATATGATACAGATAGCTAAATAATAGATTGCTTTTCAAAACAAATTTATCTTATAATAGGATATAACCTATAATATCCGTTCTATATATCACTTCTATGAGAATTAGTTATAGGTAGTGTTATGTTACCTGCAAAGAAATTTTAGGTTACCCAAGGAGTTTGAAAACCCATGTGTTGACCCCTAATGTAACTGAAATTGTTGCTGGCTTTTGTGAAGTACTTGGAGTGGAAAGAAACAGTTAAGTATGAAGGTTTATTTAATCCAGAAACATTCACATAAGTTTATTTAGATTTACTACTATTCTTTTTTTATAACAGTATTATAGAAGTATGATTCATCTACCATAGAATACACCCATTTGAAGGGTACAATTTAATTATTTTTAATATATTCACAAAGTTTGTGTATCCTTTACCACCTTTGATTTTAGACTATATAAAATATTTTTATCATACAATAATGAGAACAAGTATTCTCTCTCAGTCCCCCATGATCCCTTTCTTAAGAAAGTGTTCATTTACTTTGTGTTTCTGTATGTTTGTCTAGTCTGGACTCCTTTTTTCACTTAGTGTTTTCAAGGTTTGTGTCTGCTGTAGCATGTATCAGCAGTAGTACTTCATTCCTTTTTAGAACTATAAATTACAATTTATGGATATTAATTTTATTTATTCCGTCGGTTGATGGACATTTGCTGTCTCTCCTCCTTGGCTATGAATCATGCTGATCTGAGCATTTGTGTCCCTGTTTTTGTTTGAAGACATATTTTCATTCCTTTTGGAAGTATACCTCAGAGCTGAATTTTGCTGTGCTGTTAACTTTTTGATGATCTGTTAAACTAATTTCTAGAGTGATTCCACCATGTTACATTCTGACTCATTGTAGGAAGACCTAATTTTCTCCGTATTCTTGCCAACATTTGTTCTGTCTTTTCTAAATTCCACCATCCTAATGGGTGTAACATGTTTTCTCACTTTAGTTTTCATTTTCATTGCCCTTATGACTAACAGTGTTAAAACATCTTCTTGTTTGTTTGTTGGACATTGGTGTTTGTTTGTTTTGAGAAATGTCTATTCAGATTCTTTGCCCCTTTTAAATTGAGTTGCAATATTATTTATATATCTAGTTGACTTGCTGATGTTTTCTTATTCTCTAGGTTGTCTTTTTTTCATGTTTAATAGAGTTCTTTGAGGCACAAAAGTTTTGTTATGAATTCCCATATAGCTTTTTTTTTCTTTTGTTGCTTGTACCATATATCCAGTACCAATCCAAGTCATAAAGTTTTATCCACATTCTTCTTTTAAAGGTTTTGTAGTTTTAGCTCTAACTCTTATGTTCTTGATCATTTTAAGTTAATTTTTTTGTGTGTGGTGTAAGGTAAGGTTTCAACTTTATTGTTTTGCAGGTGGATATGTAGTTGTCCTAGCAGTGTTTGTTGAAAAGAAAATTCTTTCCCCAACTGGATGATCTTGACACTGTTGTCACCAGTCTTGGCCACAAATCTGTTGGTTTATTTCTAGACTTTCTGTTCAAAGAAACGGAAAACAGTTTATTTCTAAACTTTCGGTTCTGTTGATCTTTTATGCCTGTTTTTGTGTTGGTACCACACATGAAAAACTATTTTTTTTAAACTACTTGTATCTTTGAATGTAAATTTTGTCTTGTGGATAACATATAGTTGAACCATATTTTATTATAAATAGAATTATTTTCATAATTTCACTTTTAATTTTTAAAAAATATTTATTTATTTATTTTTTGGCTGTGTCGGGTCTTAGTTGTGGCATGCGGGATCTTTCATTGTGGTGTGTGGGCTTCTCTTTGGTTGTGGAACGTAGGCTCCAGAGCGTGTGGGCTTCCTAGTTGCATCATGTGGGCTCCACAGTGTGTGGGCTCAGTAGTTCCAGGACGCAGGCTTAGTTGCCCCGCAGAATGTGGGATCTTAGTTCCCCGACTAGGGATCGAATCTGTGTCCCCTGCATTGGGAAGCAGACTCCCAACCACTGGATCACCAGGGAAGTTCATCACTTGACACTTATTTCTATCTTTTTAAACATTTATTTATTTAACTTATTTATTTTATTTTATTTATCTTCGTTGCTGCGCACGGGCTTTCTCTAGTTATGGCGAGCAGGGGCTACTCTCCCGTTGCAGTGCGTGGGGCTTCTCATTGCGGTGGCTTCTCTTGTTATGGAGCAGGGACTTTAGGCTTGCGGGCCTCAGTAGTTGAGGCTTACGGGCTCTAGAGCGCAGGCTCAGTAGTTGTGGCGCATGGGGTTAGTTGTTCCACTGCATGTGGAATCTTCCTGGACAAGGGCTCGAACCCATGTCCCCTGGCATTGGCAGGTGGATTCTTTTTTTTTTTTTTTTAACATCTTTATTGGGGTATAATTGCTTTACAATGCTGTGTTAGTTTCTGCTTTATAACAAAGTGAATCAGTTATACATATACATATGTTCCCATATCTCTTCCCTCTTGCATCTCCCTCCCTCCCACCCTCCCTATCCCACCCCTCTAGGCGGTCACAAAGCACCGAGCTGATCTCCCTGTGCTATGCGGCTGCTTCCCACTAGCTATCTACCTTACGTTTGGTAGTGTATATATGTCCATGCCTCTCTCTCGCTTTGTCACAGCTCACCCTTCCCCCTCCCCATATCCTCAAGTCCGTTCTCTAGTAGGTCTGTGTCTTTATTCCTGTCTTACGCCTAAGTTCTTCATGACATTTTTTTTTCTTACTTTCCATATACATGTGTTAGCATACGGTATTTGTCTTTCTCTTTCTGACTTCACTCTGTATGGCAGACTCTAGGTCTATCCACCTCATTACAAATAGCTCAATTTCATTTCTTTTTATGGCTGAGTAATATTCCATTGTATATATGTGCCACATCTTCTTTATCCATTCATCCGATGATGGGCACTTAGGTTGTTTCCATCTCCGGGCTATTGTAAATAGAGCAGCAGGTGGATTCTTAACTGCTGCGCTACCAGGGAAGCCCTCTTAGCTATCTTTTATCAAGTTGAAGTTTCTTTCTAATTTTATTCAGTTATGTTTTTTTAATCATGAAAAGGTGATGTGTTTGGTCAAATTTCTTTTTTTTTCTTGCGGTACACGGGCCTCTCACTGTTGTGGCCTCTCCCTTTGCCGAGCACAGGCTCCAGACGCGCAGGCTCAGTGGCTATGGCTTACGGGCCCAGCTGCTCCGCAGCATGTGGGATCTTCCCAGACAGGGGCACGAACCTGTGTCCCCTGCATCAGCAGGCGGACTCTCAACCAGTGCGCCACCAGGGAAGCCCCTGGTCAGATTTCTTTTCTGTGTCTATTGAGAATTTGATTCTTAGTTTGACTTACTGGTTATTCAGGAGTGTATTCTTTTTTTTTTTTAAGATGTTGTTGGTAGGTGTTTATTTTATTTTGTTTTATTTTATTTTATTATTATATTTTTTTGCGGTACGCTGGCCTCTCACTGTTGTGGCCTCTCGTGTTGCGGAGCACAGGCTCCGGACGCGCAGGCTCAGCGGCCATGGCTTTCGGGCCCATCTGCTCCGCAGCATGTGGGAATCCTCCTGGACCAGGGCACGAACCTGTGTCCCCTGCATCGGCAGACGGACTCTCAACCACTGCGCCACCAGGGAAACCCTGGTAGGTGTTTATTAATTAATTTATTTATTTTTGCTGGGTTGGGTCTTCGTTTCTGTGTGAGGGCTTTCTCTAGTTGTGGCAAGTGGGGGCCACTCTTCATCACGGTGCGCTGGCCTCTCACTATCGCGGCCTCACTTGTTGCAGAGCACAGGCTCCAGGCGCGCAGGCCAGTAGTTGTGGCTCACAGGCCTACTTGCTTCGCGGCACGTGGGATCCTCCCAGACCAGGGCTCGAACCCGTGTCCCCTGCATTAGCAGGCAGATTGTCAACCACTGCGCACCAGCAGGGAAGCCCAGGAATATATTCTTTAATTTCCACATTTTTTTTCTGATATTATTTTTAAAAATTTCATTTTGTTTTGTCCAAAGAACATACTTCATATTATTTCAATTCATCTTTTACTCAGATTTATTTTGCAGCATAATATTTGTTCTATCTTGGAGAATGTTTAATGTGTATGAGAGGAATATGTATATTCTGTTTTTATTTGAAGTATTCTCTAAATATTGGTTAAGTTTGGTGGGTTAAAGTTTTGTTTAAGCTATCTATTCCCTGTTTGTGTTCTTTCTCTCTGGTGATTCCATCTACATTGAATATGAGATAGAGCCTCCAGTTACTGATGAATTGCTTATTTTGGGGGTCATTTTTATAGGTTTTGTGTCATATGTTTTGTTGGATGCATGTATAAGAGTTGCTATGTAATTTTGGTGGATAAATTATTTTATTTAAATTTTTCTTCCAACTTTATGGAGACATAATTGACCTGTGCATGTATCACTATGTCTTTAAGGTGTATATAGCGTGTTGATGTGAAACATTTATACACAAAGCATTTGAAACTGTAGCGTTAGCCAACATTTCCATGTCACATAATTATTTTTATTGTCCTGCTTTATTTCTACTAACGTTCTTTTGGTTTTGAAGAATTTTGTTTGGTAGTAGTATAGCCATTCCAGAATTTTTATTTATTTGTTTAATTTTATTTTTGGCTGTGAGTCTTAATTGCGGCACGTGGGATCTTCGTTGAGGCACACATGATCGTTCGTTGAGGCGCTCAGGTTCTTTGTTGCAGTGGGGGGCTTCTCTCTAGTTGTGCTGTGTGGATTTTCTCTTTTCTAGTTGTGATGTGCAAGCTTCAGGGCGCCTGGGCTTTGTAGTTGTGGTGTGTGGGTTCCAAAGCGCATGGGCTCTGTAGTTTGCGGCACGCAGGCTCCCTAGGTGAGGTGCAGGAGCTCAGTAGTTATGGTGCGAGGGCTTACTTGCCCCGTGGCATGTGGGATCTTCATTCCCTGACCAGGGATTGAATCTGTGTCCCCTGCGTTGGAAGGTGGATTCTTTACCACTGGATCACCAGTGAAGTCCCCAGAAGTTTTGGAGTTTTTTTTGTGGTACGCGGGCCTCTCACCACTGTGGCCCCTCCCGTTGCGGAGCACAGGCTCCGGACATGCAGGCCCAGCGGCCATGGCCCACAGGCCCAACCGCTCTGCGGCATGTGGGATCCTCCCGGACCGGGGCACGAACCCGCGGACCCCCAACCACTGTGCCAGCAGGGAAGCCCCCCAGAATTTTTATAATCAGTGTTTTCATGATTCATTGCTTTTCATCTTTTTATTTACAGTCTGTGTTTTTCAATCTAAAGTATGTCTCCTGAAGACAGCATACAGTTGGATCTTTTAATTTTATCCAGTCTGATAATTTGTGCACTGATTATTTAATCCAATTTTGTCTAATGTTACTATTAAAATATTGCATATATATCTGCCAATGTACTTCTTTTGTATGTCTCTTTTTCTTCTATTTTTGCTTTACTGCATGAAACAGATTTTTAAAATTAATTTCTTCAAGTATTTTCATTATATGTTTTTGAGTTATTTTCTTAATGGTTGCCCTAGTGCTTACCATGTATATATCAAGTTATATGACTTTACCTTGATTTATACTAAACTAGTTCCTATGAGATATAGAAATGATACTCTTAATATGACATTATGTACTTGCCTTCTTTTATTTGTTGGACCTTCAGCAGTTAACATTGTTATGTATGTGTGTATGAACTATGTAGTAGTATGTTGTTATAGTATTAATTTATGTAATTTGTTGAGGTTTAAGAAAAAAAGATTGTATGTTTGGCTTTTGTATTTTAGCCTCTTAAATTCCCATATCTGTTTGTCTTCATTTGTTCTTGACCATCTTGAGTCTTTTCTGTAGTCCAGTATAGCTTTGTTCCCAGCTTAACTCATTGTTCTATCATTAAGTTATATTACTATATATTAATTGGCATAATAATAGTTATATGGAGAGCTGGTTTTTAAATCAGTTAGAAGGAAGGAAAGAAAAGAAATATGTATGTGGTCTGCTGTGTCCCATACCTGTATAATTAGATGTTAAACCACCCTCCCCGTACCCCCGTTTTTTGGCTTTGAAAACCTGACATGGACACTTGTTCTAAGCCTAAAGAACTTCACTAGAATTTGTTGTAATATTTATTGTAAGGTGGGTGTGTTTGAAGTGGATTCTTTCTCTCTTATAATCTACAAATATTTAGCTTTCATAGTTGAAAACTCTGCTAGGATAGAAAGTTCTTGGTTGGCAGTTTGTTTTCTTTGAGCACTTTGATTATGCTAGCCCACTGTCTTTCACCACCACAGTATCTGAGGAGAAATCGGCTTAATCTGATTTGGTTTTCTGTTTTGTTTTGTAAGAGAGTTTTTTTCTCTTGCTGATTTCAGAATTTTCTCCTTGTGTTTGATCTTCAACATTTTCTACAGTGATCTGTCTCTGAATGTCTTTTCATTTATTCTTCTTGAGTTTTAGTTGTGCTTACTGACATACAGATAAAGTTTTTCCTGAAATTTGGGAAGTTTTTAGCTGTTTACTATTGAAATATTTTTTTCCTGTCTTTTCTCTTTTCTGGCATTCCTACATATGTTGGTACACTTAATGGAAAGCGCATAGCACAGGCTCTTTCCCCAGCCACATCTGTCATTGTCCAACAGGCACATGACAGAATTTTAATGGAGGCAGAGACAAAGTGTTGCAGGTGTTCAGCACCATGGGCTTTCACTCACCAATGCCAGTGCCCAGTCTGTCAGCAACAGACAGTAACATTCAATTCCTGATATGGCATCATTCCCTAAGGTGTTCATGTAGCTTCTCAGTGCCAGGTTGATTACAGTGGACTGCTTACATCATGAAAGAGTCAGGAATTTATCGACACTGGAATAGAAATTTGCTGGCATACCAATTTGCCTTTCCTGCAGACAGTGTTTCAAAACTGACATCCGTGGATTTACAGAATGCCTTATCTAATATTGTGGTAATCTACACAGAATTGCATCAGAGTAAGGAACTAACTTCACAGGAAAAGAAATACAGCAGTGGACTCCCATGTTATGAAATTCAGTGACGTTAATCGTGTCCCCCATTATCCTGAAACAGCAGCTGGCTTGATAGAGAAGTGAAAGGGCCTTTTGAAGACTCAGTTACAGTGCCAGTTATGTGGCAGTGTGTTGCAAAGCTGGGGCAGGGTTCACCAAGAGATTTATAATGCTCTGAATTGGTGGTGTTTTTCTAATAGCTAGCATTCATGGGTCCAGCAATCAAGACAGTGGAATTGGGAGTGGCACCCACTATTACCCTGGTTATCCAATAGCAGCATTTTTGCTTTTTGTACCTACAACTTCATGCTAGAATGACTGAGAGGTGTTAGTTCCAGAGGAAGGAATTCTTCCACAAGGTGACAAAAATAATGATTCCCTTGAAGGGGGCATTAAGATTATTAAATAGCCTTTTTTCATTTCATTTTCATGCCTGTGACTCATCAGGCAAGCAAGGGAGTTATCTTGCTGGTGTTTTTATAGTTGTTGTTTGTTAGTTTTTCAAAGGAGGATAAGAATTAAAGTGGAAAAACATTGTTTTTCAGTGCTGTTGCAGTTGAGGAAATGATATTCAATGTAGAACCGGGGCCAGTTCTGAATATAGCCTGAGCAAGTAGGAATTTATTGCCAAGGAGCCCTGTAAGGGTCAGCCTTTGGAAAATTACTAAAAGAAATAACAAGGCAGTTTGTGCTAAGCCATCCTCATCAAGGTGAGTAGTGGAGTATGAGTAACCCCGATTAGATACTGCGTGTTTCACATACAGAGGATGAGGCACTTTTGCTAAACCCACTTAATGTGGTTCTTGCAATTTTAGAAGGAAATGTGCAGATGTGCTTAGGCACAGGTTCCGGAATCTGACCTATAGTTTGTTAGTTCCCACTATTGTTTAAAGGAGTGAAGAGACATTCTTCTTTCTTAGAACAATGTTAGTTCATTTCTTGTTCTATAGCCTTTTGTACATTTAGGACCAACTGAATAGTCTGTTGAGTAACGGTAATAGAAGTTCAGGGCTAGGCAGCAAGCATTTAAGGAGGGGCGAATTTATGTGAAAATAACAGAAAAACAAAGAATAAATATTAAAAACCCCATTTCTGATTCCAGAGGACAGTCAAGATCTGTAGATGATGGACTCAAAGCATCAGTAGATGGTAGAGTGTGGACAACAGGGGCAATACATAGAATTACTGGTTTGAATTGTGATGACAAACTTTATGAGAGGACCAGTCAGTTTGTTCATTAATGATCTGTTATGGTAATATTCTTGAAATTTATATGATGTCGTGTCACATCAGCTTTCAGGGCTCTGGGTAAAAGGCTTTTCAGTTCGTAATTATTCCAATTATTAAAAGGGTTTTCAGTTCGTAAACAGGGAGTATTTCTTTAACAGCTAATTGTTAAGGATGGAATGGAATTTCTCCATTTCTCTCAGAATGGAGAAAATTTGGAAGCACCCATTTAGAGAGGTGTAAATTGGAGGTATTTGTCAAGGACTGGTAAATATGCAAGACTGAATCCAAAGGTCACATTATAGTTTTCCATTGTAAACATATTTTTCTCACCACCTATTTTATCAGAGAATCAAGGTCAGAATAATTTGTTTACAAAATTAGTAGTTTCATTAAATTTTGCCTGATTATTTTTTTTATAAACAACAGACTTTTTTTTTTTTTTTTTTGCGGTATGTGGACCTCTCACTGTTGTGGCCTCTCCTGTTGCGGGCTCCGAACGCGCAGGCTTAGCAGCCATGGCTCACAGTCCTAGCTGCTCCGCGGCACGTGGGATCTTCCCGAACCGGGGCACAAACCCGTGTACCCTGCATTGGCAGGCAAACTCTCAACCACTGCACCACCAGGGAAGCCCGGATATTAGCCTCTTATCACGTGTGGTTTGCAAAATTTTTCTTCCACTCCATAGGTTGCCTTTTCATTTTGTTGATCATTTCTGTTGTTATGGAGAGGCTTTTTGTTTGTCTGTTTGATGTAGTCTCATTTCTTTATTTTTTGTTGCTTGTGCTTTAGGTATCATACCCAAAAAAAGCATTGCCAAGACAGCTGTCTGGGAGCTTTTCCCCTGTGTTTTAATCTAGGAGTCTTATGGTTTCAGGTCTTTGTTTTAATCTTTAATCTGTTCCTTTGTTTTTGTGAATGGTGTAAGATAGCGTTCTAGTGTTCATTGTTTTGTGTGTGAATTCTAATTTACTTAGGACCACTTATTAAAAAGTTATGTCTTTTCTCCATTGAGAATTCATGGCTCCCTTGTCAAAGCATATTACCTGACCATATATGCATGGGTTTATTTCTGGACTCTTAATTCTGTTTCATGAGTCTGTGTATCTGTTTTATGCCAGTATCATGTTCATTGATTACTGTAGTTTTGTAATATAGATTGAAATCAGGAGAGTTGGTATCTCCAGCTTTGTTCTTCTATTTTTGGATTGTGTTGGTGATTCAGGGTCTTTTTTTGTTTCATATGAATTTTATTGATTCTATTAATGCAAAAAATGCCACTAGAATCTTGATAAGGATTGAAAGGAATCTGTAGAAGGTTTGGGTAGTGTGGACATTTTAACATGTTCTTTGTATGAAAATGGGTATCTTTCCTTTAATTTGTGTCTTTTCAGTTTCTTCCATGAGATTTGTATGTTTTCAGAATATAGATTTTTCAGCTTGTTGGTTAAATTTATTCTTAAGTTTTTAAATTGTCTTTGATACTATTATGAATGTAGTTGTTTTCTTTAACAGCTAATTGTTAAGGTATAAAACAACTGAAATTTGCAGTTGATCTTGTATGCTGCATCTTTACTGAATTCATTGAATTTTCTTTCTTTTGGTGGTGTTTTTATGACTCCCTATGTATAAGATCGTCATTTGCAAACAGGGAGTATTTTATATTTTCCTTTCTGATTTGCATGCCCTTTTTTTTTTCTTACTTGAATATTCTGGGTAGGATTTTCAGTACTTATGTTGAATAGATGCTTTTCCTGATCTTAGAGGAGAAGCTTTCAAATTTCACAGTTGAGTATGATGTTAGGTCTTGTTATGCCATATATGGCCTTTATTACGTTGACATATGTTCCCACTGTATCCAGTTTTTGAGTTTTCATCATGAGTGGATGTTGAATTTTGTCAAATTATATTTCTGCATCAGCTTAGTTGATCATATCATTTTATTCTTTGCTTCTGTGAATGTGGTATGTCACGTTTATTGATTTGCATATGTTGAATCAGCATTGCATCCCACGGTCAAATCCCACTTGGGCATGGTGTATAATTCTTTTAATGTGTTGTTGAAATCAGTTTGCTGATACCTGGTTCCGAATTTTGTTATTTATATTCAACCATGGATTTTAGTCTATAGTTTCCTTTTATTGGTAGTATCCTCTGGCTTTGGTATCAGGGTTATTCATAAAATAAGATTGGAAGTATTTTTTCATCTTCAGTTTTTTGGAAGAGTTTGAGAAGAGTTGGTATTAATTCTTTAAATCTTTGGTTGACTTCACTAATGGAGGAGTCTGTTTCTGGGTTTTCTGTCTTGGCATATTTTTTTTTTTGGCATATTTTTTTATTACCAATTAAATTTCCATACTTATTATTGGTCTATTCAGATTTTTTATTTGTTCCTTGTTCAGTCTTGGAAGATTGTATTTATCTGTTCTCTAATCTTCATTATTCTCATTCTTCTCCTAACTTTGGACTGAGGTTGTTGATCTTTTTCTGTTTCCTTAAGGGGTGAAGTAAGTCGTTTGAGATTCTTCTTTCATCTCGATCTGAGACTTTATTAACTATAAATTTATGTCTTAGAACTACTTTTCCAGTGTCAGGTTTTTTATATGTTGTGTGTGCTTTTGTTGTCTCAAGATACTTTTAAGTTTCTCTTTTTAAAAAATGTTTATTTTTTTTTTTTTTTTTTTTTTTAAAAATGTTTATTTTATAATTTAGTTTTATAGTTTTTTGGTTGCAGCAGGTCTTCGTTGAGGCATGCAGGATCTTTTGTTGCGGGGCGTGGGTTTCTCTCTAGTTGTGGCGCCCGGGGCTCCAGGGCACGTGGGTTCTGTAGTTTGCAGCACACAGGCTTTCTGGTGGAGATGTGCGAGCTCAATAGTTGTGGTGCATGGGCTTAGTTGACCTGTGGCTTGTGGGATCTTAGTTACCCCAGCAGGGATCAAACATGCGTCCCCTGCATTGTAAGGCAGATTCTTTACCACTGGACCACCAGGGAAGTCCCTAAATTTCTCTTTTAATTTCTTCTTTGATTCATTGGTTGTTTTGGAGTGTGGTGTTTAATTTCCGTGCACTTGTGAATTTTTGTTTTCTTCCTGTTACTTCATACCATTGTGTTCTGAAAAGATACTTGGTATGACTTTAGTGTTCTTAAATTTATTAAAGAATTGTTTGTTCCCTAGTATGTGATTTATCCTAGAAAATGTTCCATAGGTGCTTTAGAAAAAAATATATATTATGCCTTTGTTGGATGGGACATTTTTCATTTGGCTTATACAGTTATTCACATTCACTGTTTCTCTATGGAGTCTCTGGATGATCTAAATGCTGTTGAGAGTAGGGCACTAAAGTTTCTAACTTGTGTTGATGTTTATTTTTACTATTAAGTCTTTTGGGATTTGCTTAATATATTACTTGCTCCAATTTTAGTGTAAAATCTGTTTTGTCTGTTGTAAAAATAGCTACTGCTGCTTTCTTCTGGTTGCCATAGTAATATTTCTTTTTATCCCTTGAGATTCTTCTAGGCAGTATGTCCTTGGATCTTGGTTTGTTTGCTTGTTTTTTTAATATTTATTGTCTTTTGAGTCGAGAATTTAATCATTTCCACATAAAGTATTTATTGATAGGTGAGATTTACTAATTCCATTTTAATGTTTTCTGATGTTTTGTAGTTCTTTATTCCTTTTTTTCTATGTTGGTGTTGGCCTTTGCAATTTGATAAATTTTTCTTCAGATATGCTTGGATTCCTTTATGACAGTCTTTTAGATAACTGCTACAAATTTTTCCTTTGTGTTTACCATGAGTCTTAAAGTATTTTTTATTTGTAACATTCTATTTTAACTGATAATAATTTAATAGTAATATAAACTTTTCACTTTTACTTATTCCATTAAAGTTTTAAGTTGATGATGTTACTTTACATATTTTTAGGTTGTATATCCAATAATAAATTATTATAGTCATTGTGTTTTGTTGTTGTTTTGGTCGTACCACACGGCTTGCAGGATCTTAGTTCCCCAAGTAGGGATTGGACCCAGGCCCCAGCAGTGTAAGTGCCAGGTCCTAACCACTGGACTGCCAGGAATTCCCTAGTCATTGTTTTTTAACTTAAAATTAGACTTATAAATTAGTTACACACCACCATTACAATGTTAGATACATGGATTTTTGACTTACATATTTACCTTTACCAGTGAGTTTTAAAATATACCCATATGTTTTTACAGTGTTAAATACCATCCTTTTATTTCCTCTTAAAAATTCCCTTTAGGATTTCTGGTAAGGCAGTGTTGATGAGCTTTATTAGTTTTTGTTTGATTGGGGAAATTATCTCATTATTTGAGTATTATTTTGTTTCTAAAGGACAGTTTCCCCCTCTCCCCCCAGGTAGAGTATTTTTGCATATAGTTATCTTGGTTGACAGTTTTTCTTTAAGTATTTTGAATATATTATCCCATTCTCTTCTGGCCTGCCAAGATTTTGATAATACATCCGCTTATAGTCTTGCTTATGATGTGTCACTTTTCTTATGCTGCTTTCAGAATTCGTTTTTGTCTTTGACTTTAACAGTTGTAATGTGTGTTGGTGTGATTCTTTTGAGTTCACCCTACGAGTCTTTTGGACCTAAGCAATTAGGATATCCATTTCTCCCCCAAGATATGGGAGGTTTTGGGCCATTTTTCTTTTACATGTACTTTTCTTGCCTTTTCTTTTTGTTTTATGTTTCTGGCATTCACAAAATGTGAATATTGTTTCCTTTAGATGATGTCTCGTAAGTCCTCTTGGCTTTTTTAACTTTTTTTCCAATTACTTTTCTTTTTTACTCCTCCAGCTGGATAATTTCAAAATGACAGTCATCTGGTTAACAGATTCTGTTTTCTGCTTGGTTGAGTGTGATGGTGAAATTCTCTATTTAGTTCTTTAGTTCAACTAGTGTATTTTTCATTAGAAGACCCTTAAAAAAAAATTTCTTTTTTGAATTTTTTGTTTTCTTCATTATTGCTTTCCTAGTTTCATTTAGTTGTCTTTCTGTGTGTTCTTTTAGTTTAATAAACTTCTGTAAGAGGATTATTCTGAATTATTTTGTCAAACAGCTCACAGTCTCTGGTTCTTTTGGCTCAATTATTGAAATTTTAATGGTTTCCTTTGGTGGTGTCAGTTTCACCTGATTCTTCATAATCTTTATACTTTGCACATTTGAGTGATGGTCTCCTTTTCCAGATTTATCTGGTTTTCTTTGTCAGAGGCAGTTCACCAGTTAGCTCAACTTGGGATTATAGACAGGTCAGTTTACAGCCTCCTTGGGCAGGTGAGGCTTGCTATATGAGGTTTTTGTGTGTGTGTTGAGACATTGCCTAAGCTCTGAGGTTAAGAGGTCACTCTGTCTGTGAACCATTGGATAGGAGTGTTCGCTTGATTTTCTGCACATGTGTAGCTGTAGAATGGGCTCCTTGGTTGCCTGGATTCTCTGGTCAGGTTTATCGATAGTGTGGGACATGGTCCTGTACTCAGTTTTTGGTTAGGTCTGCGAATTTGCTTCCCTGCATGGTTTCCTTGGCCGTTAGGGCATGATGGTTGGACATCCTAATCTGACAGAGCTGCCTACCAGCTTCCTTGGCCAGACAGGACTGCTGCATTGGTTATCCAGATGTGCAGTGCTTTTGGGTGAGTTCTGTGCTCAGGCGCCATCCTAAGTGGCTTGTAAGATGGGTGACACATCTTCCTAAATGTTGTGGTTAGAATTCCTGATTAGATGAGACTAGGGCTGTACTGAGCAGTAAGTGGAACTATGAATCTGCCTTTCTGCTCAGACAGGGCTGGTATGGCTTGCTGGCTAGGGACTTTAATCAGAACTGTGCACCAAGTGCCTTGGCCAGTTGGAGCCACCAGCTTTTTCTAGTAGTGCACAGTTACTTGCTGGCCTCTTTGCTCAAGTGCTGTTGTAAGTACTGTTGTAGGATGGGCTGTGCAGTTTCCCAGATTATGTGGTTGGGTTTGCTGATGGTTGGGGCTTGGGGACAGAGCAGGGCATACTGTGAATTAGCCATGCCTCAGCTAGGTGGTAAAAAAAAGTCTTCAAAGCTGGCAATGTAATTGTTTGGGGTCCTGAATCAGGCATAACTGTGAGCTGAGTTCACTCGTCAGGTGTGGCCATTGGAGTGGCTCTGCAAAATAAGAGTCATTTTCTGGGCTCTCTACTTAGCACCCCTACAAGGGAAACTTGTTCTATCACGATTTGAGTGCTATTAAGCCCTATCCCTCAGTCATATTCTGATCCCCGCTGGTTAAGCAGTGCATAGTCTTCTTGCCATCCCCATGAGGCAAGACTTCAGTGCATGCTCTGGATGTCACTCATCATGCTGGGGGAGCTGGATATCCACCCTGGACTCTCCTTTGCCCACTGGAGGGACCATAGGCCTGACAGATCCCTCTTGGTATGTTGCTGTGCTAGTTTGGGAGAGGGGCAGTGTAGTCAGAGTATAGCTGGTCCTCTTACCCTTCTAAGACATCCTCTTGGTGTTTGAGGTCCAGGGATGTGTGTCAGTCTTAGCCCCATGTTCTGGGATTTTCATAGTGTTGTCCAGAGTATTTGTTAGTTGGTCTTCTAGTGAGGGGGACTGAAGTTGGGAACAACCTGTGTTGCCATCTTGGTGATGTCACCTCAGCACCACTTACTGTTACCCTTAGTGACCTGCTAGCAAATTTAGCTTCCTTTCCCCATGACCTTATGCTTTCCTGGGAAAGAGATGAGGTGTTAGTTTCAAAGGGAGGAATGCTTTCACCAGTAGACACACCAATGATTCCATTAAACTGAAAGCTGAAAGTTAAGAGTGCTTCCTGGTAATTTGGACTCCTTATGCCTCAATTGGAATCAACAGGCAAAGAAAAGAGTTTCTTTTCTGGCTGTGGTGATTCATTCTGACAAGTAGAAAGGGGAAATTGGACTACTGTTGCATAATGGCCATAAGGTAGAGGGACTGCACAATGGCCATACAGGAAATTCCTCAGGGCATCTCTTAGTACTACTGCTCCTTGTAATTAAGGTCACTGGGAAACTGAAAAACAATCCAGACAGAAGTAGTAAATACACCCTTCAGGAATGAAGGTTTGTATCACCAGGTAAACAATTATGACCAATTAAAGAACTTGCTCATCAATTACTTTACAAGTCACCCCACCTCCCCTCCTGCCCTGATCTTTCTCTCATATCATGAAGTTCTGTTTTTCTGGAGATCCCTTAAGTATGACAGTATTTTACCCTTTCAAGTGTAATGTACAAATCTTATTCCAATATAACTTAATTTTACTCTTTTTAAAAATGTCTTTGTTTTCATTGTATCTACATATTAGCAGACAATTTCATAGGTTTTCCTTGCCACCATCATACATATTGTATGAAGAACTGAAGTTCAATGGTTGTAATTATGGAGTTTGGCAAAGTTTTTTTAATGGACTTGACTAAATTTTAGGTTTAACTGGCCACATTTCATTTCTGTCAGGTACTCTTCTTTTTCAAAAATTAACTTTTGGCTGCGTTGGGTCTTCATTGCTGTGCGTGGACTTTAGTTGCAGCGAGTGAGGGCTACTCTTCGTTGCATGCGCAGGCTTCTCATTGCAGTGGCTTCTTTTCTTGTGGAGCATGGACTCCAGGCACGCAGTCTTCACTAGTTGTCTCACGTGGGATCAGTAGTTGTGGCTCATGAGGGCTAGAGCACAGGCTCGGTAGTTGTGGCGCATGGGCTTAGTTGCTCCATGGCATGTGGGATCCTCCCGGACCAGGGCTCGAACCCATGCCTCCTGCATTGGCAGGTGGATTCTTAACCACTGCGCCACCAGGGAAGTCCCCTCTTCATCTTCCTCTTCTTCTTCTTCTTCTTCTTTTCTCCTTCTCCTTCTCCTTCCTTCTTCTTCTTCTTTTTTTGCGGTATGTGGGCCTCTCACTGTTGTGGCCTCTCCCGTTGCGGAGCACAGGCTCCAGACGCACAGGCTCAGCGACCATGGCTCACGGGCCCAGCCACTCCACAGCACGTGGGATCCTCCCAGACCGGCACACGAACCCATGTCCCCTGCATCAGCAGGCAGACTCTCAACCACTTCCCCACCAGGGAAGACCTTCTTTTTTTTTTAATAAACTTGTAAAAATATAAAAACTGTTGTTAGCCCTGCAGCTATGCATTAAAAAGACCGTGAGTTCGGTTTGGATGCTGTACCATTGTTTCCTGATCTTTGCTACAGTATATATACTTACAAATACATCATTGATTTCCCTTTTCTTTGAAAAGTTAGCAAATTTCCTTGGTGTCTTTCTCTTTTTCCTTAAGAAATTTGTTATTTTATCTTGAGAGTAGGTGTGCCACAGGTAGTACTTGTGTGCTTGTGTAATAGACACTTCCTTGTTCACAGAGATCCCAAGGGATACATAATTGTAAAACTCCATTGATTCTCAGAGCTAGGTGGTCCTTGGAGTGGCAGCCTTAAAAACTGGGGCACTAGATGTGTGGTCCAGACGCTTTGTTTTCACTTCCCAGGTAGAAGCTTGGAGTTGGAGGTTATCTCAGGATTTTAAGAGGGGGTATGGTGGGAGTGGGGCTTATTGCGGGAGTGTGTCTTAGCCTTTCCCACCCATTTCAGTATTTTCCATTGCCCAGTGTGTAGGAGATGCTCATTTGTGGATTTCGCTCATGGAGTTAATCCATGTGGTTTTATATGTGCTCTGATGCTAACAGTAGGATAAGCCAGCAGCCCTCCTATCCCTTCATCTTGGTGACATTCAGCCACTTTTTTTTTTTTCTCTTCTAGCTGAGCCGTGTATCTTGCAGGTTCTTAGCTCCCCGATCAGGGATTGAATCTGGGCCTTTGGCAGTGAAAGCACAGAGTCCCAGCCATGTTCCCCGCCCCTCGCCCCTATATACACATTGTATATAGGTTGATGGTAAACCACATGAAACCATAATTTCTTTTTCTTTTTAAGGCATTTAAAAAAAACATTTTTTTATTTAATTTTGGCTGTGTTGGATCTTTGTTGCTGAGCACGGGCTTTCTCTAGTTGCGGTGAGCGGGGGGCTACTCTTCGTTGTGATGTGCGGGCTTCTCATTGAGGCGGCTTCTCTTGTTGCGGAGCACGGGCTCTAGGCGCGATCGCGCTCAGAGGTTGTGGCGCACGGGCTCTAGATTACAGGCTCAGTGGTTGTGGCACACAGGCTTAGTAGCTCCGCGGCATGTGGGATCTTCCTGGAACAGGGCTTGAACCCGTGTCCCCTGCATTGGCAGGTGGTCTTAACCACGTGCCACCAGGGAAGTCCTATAATTTATTAATTAGGGTTTGTGATAGACACTGACACAGACTAGGCATATTTCAGAGATATTAGGGGTTCACCCAGACCACTGCAAGCAAGCAAATACTGCAGTAAATTGAGTCACACTAATTTTTTTGTTTCCTAATGCTTAAAAAAAGTTGAATTTACACTGTACTGTAGTCTTATTGAGTATGCAGTAACATTATGTCTAAAAAGACAATGTACATACCTTTATTTAAAAATACTTACACTGTAAATCAACTGTACTTCAATAAAAATAAATCAATTCAGTGTAGCAAAAAATAAAATCAAATAAAGGTAAATAGATTAACAGTAAAATAAAAAAAAAATAAAATAGTTGCTGAAAATGATCTGAGCTTTCAGTGAGTCATAATCCTCTTGTTGGTGGAGGGTCTTACCTTGATGTTGATGGCTGCTAACCAATCAGGGTGACGGTTGCTAAAGTTAGGATGGGTGTGGCAGTTTTTTAAAGTAACTCCACAATGAAGTTTGCCACATTGATTGACTCTTTCCTTTCACAAGGAGTTTCTCAGTAATATGTAATGCTGTTTGATAGCATGATGTTTTACCTACAGTAGAACTTTCAAAATTGCAGTCAGTTTTCTCAGACTCTGCCAGTGCTTTATCAACTAAGTTTATGTAATATTCTAAATTCTTTTTTGTTATTTCAGCAGTCTTCACAGCATTTTCACCAGAGTAGTTTCCATCTCAAGAAACAGCATTTTTTGTTCAGGCATAAGGATCAACTTCTCATCTGTTCAAGTTTTATCATGAATGACAACAATTCAGTCACATCTTTAGGCTCTTCTTCTAAATTCTGGTTCTCTTGCTATTTCCAACTCATCTGCAGGTATTTCCTGAACTGAAGCCTTGAACTTCTCAAAGTCATCCATGTGGGTTGGAATCTGTTTCTTCCAAACTCCTGTTAATGTTTTGAGCTCTTTCCATGAACGTTCAATGTTCTTTATGACATCTGGAAAATTTCTCCTTTTCTGTAGGCTGTCTTTTCATGTTTTTAATTGTTTCCTTTGCTTTGTAGAAGTTTTCAAGTTTGACATAGTCCTATTTGTTAACTTCTGATTTTGCTATTTGTGTTTTTTGTGTCATATCCAAAAAACATGGCCAAGACCAAGGTCAGGGAGCTTCTTTTCTGTATTTTCTTCCAGGAAATTTTATGGTATCAGACCTTATGTTTAAATATTTGATCCATTTTGAGTTAACATTTACAAGTAAGATAGGACTACAATTATAGTATTTTGCATGGGCTTATCCATTTTCCCCAGCATCATTTTTAAAGAGGTGAAGAGTCTGTCCTCTTACAGTTGGGCATTCTTGGCTCCCTATGAAACATTAGTTGACCATAAATGTGGGGGTTTAATTCTGATCTCTTTATTCTGTTCCATTGGTCTATGTGCTAATATTTTTATACCAGTTACCATACTGTTTTTCTTAGTGTAGCTTTGTAGTATATTTTGATGTCAGGAAATGTGATACCTTCACCTTTGTTCTTCATTCTCTGGATTGCTTTGGCTATTTGGGAACTTTGTGGTTTCACAGAAATTGTAGGAGTTAAAAGTTATTTTCATTGTGGGCTTGATTAAAATGAACTGATAATATTTCTCCAAGTTGTTTGGCCTCTGCATTTCGTGTTGGCTCATGACTTCGTTGTTTCTTTTAATCATATTGTAAGATAGGATAGAATTTTTAGAACTAAAGAACATTTTATGTATTATGTTTCTACTTAATAACATAAAGTAGACATAAAAGCTTTTAAATGGCGCTTTTTTTTTTTTTTTTTTTTTTTTTTTTTTTTTTTTTTTTAAACAGAATGCTGCCTTTTTATATGGCCTTGGTTTGGTTTACTTCTATTTCAATGCATTTCACTGGTAAGTTGACTTACATCAGATGTTTTTCCACTGTGTGTGTGTGTGTGTGTGTGTGTGTGTATGTGTATGTAGGAGAAACACATAAAATATTTAAATGTCAGTAAACACTCATTTCATTAGTTGTGTATTACCTTTGTAGGTTCAAATCAAGTTCAGCCCTCATTCCCTCCACTCAGCACATTTGCAAACACCTCTCAGTAACTAGTAACTTGATTATAAACTCTCAATTTTCCCACAATAGGAATAATGATGCCTCCTTCAGTGTTGAGGATTAACAATGATAGTAATGTGTAAGATTTTGTATAAACAGTAAAGTATAGGAAACTTTTTTGGTCTTGTCCTTTTTTTTTCCATTTGAGTGCTATGAGAATTCAAAGGAAAGTGAGTGAGTACACCACCAGTGTTTGCAGCCATGTCCTGTAGGTCATTCTGAATGTTAATAGAGTCCTTAAGTATCCACTGACCAGTATTTGATATGGTTTCCCAAATGTGAATGAATATTCAGCTTTTAGTTGTATGACTTTTCGTGTATATTATTTTTCTTACTCCTTGGCTTTTTGGGAAGTTGTTTATGCCATGTTCAGAAGTACTGCATTGTTTGTTACATGAACTTGTAGGTTATAGATGTTACAGCTTCATTTTATGAACTGTGTATTTCTTTGAGAGATTTTAAACTTAAGTCAACTTACCTTTTGTCTTGAATGAGGACAATTTTAAGGTCCCTGTGAATTTCCTAAAAATCCTATTCACAGAACTCACTATTCTGAACTTTTAGAACTAGAAAAGGTCTTAGATATCATTTTGTTTTAATTTTAAAATTTTGTTGATGGGGGAAATAAGATGTGTTCATTTTTATTTAGTGTTATGTGAACTATTTAGTAGTGGAAGCAGGCCTCATGTTCAGGACTGCAGTCTAATAATTTAAATCACATTCCATATTTAGAGAAAAGAAAGATTTTCTTTCTTCTTTTTTTTTTTGAATGAAACTATCACTGGCATTGGGTCATGGACTTGTGATCACTTACAAATGGGAAGAGGACAGATGATTACCGAAACCAGTAATAGGAGTTATAAAGTTTGTAGGGAGATGTATTTAGAAATAAGGTTATAAGTTTTTCTAAATGGAATAATTTATTGTACTTCGCCTTATGTCAAGATGGAAAAGTGGATATTTAAAAATCATTATTTGCAGTTGTTGTGCAAATAGATACAGTCATTTCAGCTAGCCAGAACAAATTTAGGTGAAATCCAATATAAGGCTGGGAACAAAGAACTATACATTTTAGATACAGAGAAGTGTGACTAATATTGAACAGTTTTCATGTAGTTATAACTTTTGAGCCCCCTTAGATTGAAGGTAGGAATGTGAAATCAGGAAGGAGATAAGTCTATAGATTGAAAATATTAATTGCTTGATATGTGTGTGACAGTGTTGAGTTAGTTGTGTGAAAGATGATTTTAAATTTTAATAACTCATCTGTAAATGATATGTCTATATTTCCCAGAGAAAATCTTCCTTTCAGAATAGTTGTTTTGCAGTAAATGTGTGTATAACCACAGCATTTGACAAGTAGGATCTTAACTGAAGTAACTTACTAAAGACATGTGGTGTGTTGCTTGGTACTAAATTGTGATATGACTGTTATCTGCATCTTTCTATAATAAAAAGAGAATTGACTTTGGAAACATTTACAGTCCTAAATAGTGACCTCTGAGGTTTTTACAGTATAGAATAATTGAAATTCAAAATAGACTTTTTTTCTTTTTTTTCTGTCTCTTCCAAGCACTTAAATATATTCAGAGTATATCCAGCGTATCTGGATTTTCTCCACTGATAATAAGGACCTGTTAAAAAGACAATAATCAAGACAGAATAGAATTAGGACAAAAGTAGGCAAATGAAGGCAGAAGTAGATTAGAGAAGTCAGAAGCAGTCCTGTAAACACGGGTCCTTGATTTATGATAGAGGTGGCACTGCTTTCTGTACAGTAGGAATCCCATATGGAAAAGATAAATATTAACCCCTATCTGAATCACGTCATTCTTAAAATAGGTTCCAAGCTGAATGTAAACCAAAATGTGGTAGGTAAGAGTAAGGCTTCTAACAGTGGATTTATATGGAGCAGTAGAGAACCAAGGTTAACACTCTTACCTTTTTGCCATTTTTAAAAGCTTTCTTACTGTCTTCTCTAAGTTGATTCAGAGAATTTTATATTGTTTATTTACATTGAAAATACTACTAAATATTTAAATATTGCCAAATAATTTGAGGAAGTTAAAGTTACCTTTTTACATTCATAGTATTTTTATAAAGTTATAATTTGTTTTAAAGTCGTATACCCATTGTATTTTTTGTACTTCCAAAGCACATACAGTTAATCTTACCGTTTCTTATGTCTGTATTCTTCAAGGGCAATTAAAGCATTTCAAGAGGTGCTTTATGTTGATCCCAGCTTTTGTCGAGCCAAGGAAATTCATTTACGACTTGGGCTTATGTTCAAAGTGAACACAGACTATGAATCTAGTTTAAAGGTAGGTGGTTGGGGCTTTTCCTTGATATACACTATTTCGTGTGTGTGTGTGTGTGTGTGTGTAGAGTGTGGGGTTAAATGTTAAGAGTATAGAGAAATACTGGAAGTTATATTACTGCTATTGAATGAATTTAGGATATGAACTTAAAAAGGAAAAAAGGATTGGATTTCGGGGTACAAGGCAGACATGGTGCTAAGATACGCAGAAGAACTTTTAAGTGCTTTAGATTTTTGTTTTTGGTTTGTCTTTTAACAAAATATAAATATTGATGTTTGTGATAAGGAGACACTGGAGGTTTTTATTTCATTTTTGAGTATGTAAAACACTCTCCAATATGTGACTGGCACTGTAGAGATGAAGAGGTGGTTAGTGATGCTATATCTGTGATCTGATTATTGACTGTTCTTTCCTGTGGGTCTGATTAGAAATCTGCCAGTTTTTAATAGCATGGTATGTGTCATGGCAAAATTATTTAATAGATTTGTTATCTTTTAAGGTTTGTGGTCTGCTAGTTGGTGAACATGAACATCATTGGAAAAGAATGGTACATTATTGTTAAATACTTTGCTTCTAATGGAAATTTGATTTGTCAGTACTTAACATTTTTTCGAGTTTCTGGGTTTGTGCTATCATTTTATGTTTTCCAAGGGTTTTTAATGAGAATGGGACTTCCCTATATATCAGAAGCATTGTTCTTTGAAAGAATTCAAGTTTCTGGAGAAAAAAGGTTTTGAGAATTTATGACTGTTTAGAATGTTTGCTCTTTTCCTTATAGATGTGAATTGTAGAGTATATTGATTACAGAGGTGGTGTACATATGTGTGTGTCACATACTCTGAACTCTTTAACAAGGAAAATGCTAAATAAAGTCTACTTAAAAACTGATGTGATTGCAGGTCCCCCAAACTGCCAACCTCAAGGTTAGTGATTTGGCAGAGGTCATTGAACTCAGAAAACAGTTTTATTTATGGTTATGTTTTATTTACAGTTAAAGAATACAGATAAAATTTTTCAAAGGAGAAAGACACCAAAAACAGAGTCAAAAGTGCAAAAGTTCACTTGTCCTGTCTCATTGCAGTCATATTGATAGCACTTAATTCTCCCTGAAATGATGTTTAGTTACATGCAGGGAGTGTTCCCAAGCCTTTCCAGGGTTTTGTTCTCTTCCATGAAATATGTATATATGTATAATATTGACGTTTGGTAATATAGAAAGAGAGAGAGCCACCTGACTGACCTTAGTTTTAGTTGCTTAATCACCAGCCACTTTAGACATCAAACTGTAATGTTGTTAGAATGAATTATCTTGATGACCCAAGGTCCTAGGTATACAGAGGTACACTTGCAAGGCAGGATATTCTAAAGGTTTAGAGATTCTCTCTCAGGAGTTGGTCAAGGCTAGAGCTGTTTTCTTTTGAATAGGCAGGGTTTCAACAACCCAGACCTGCTGAGTTAATTCCTTGCTGCACTCTGTATTCATTCACTTCCTTAATTCTCTTGGGTTTTAAAATATTAAGTGCCTTGGGCTTCCCTGGTGGCGCAGTGGTTGGGGGTCCGCTTGCTGATGCAGGGGACGCGGGTTCGTGCCCTGGTCTGGGAGGATCCCACGTGCCGCTGAGCGGCTGGGCCCGCCAGAGCTGCTGGGCCCGTGAGCCATGGCTGCTGGGCCTGCGTGTCCGGGTCCTGTGCTCCACGGTGGTGGGAGGCCCGCGTACCGCAAAAAAAAAGAAAAATATTAAGTGCCTCAAACTATCTCTGCATTTTATGGGTTTATATAGGAGTGATACTGAGGGCACATAGAAACTCAACCAAGAACATTAAAAACCATTGCAAGTAGACTGTAAAGAATTTAGATCACAGGCTGGTCAGAGATCAGTTGTAGCTGAGGAGTAAGTCCAGAGTTAAATGAACTTGGTGCAGAGAATGGGATTAGGTTTATCAGTTATTTGTTAAGATTAGAACAGAGTTTATCAAACTGTATACTGTGAGGTGTCAGTGGATTTAAAATGTAAAGAAAGTACAGTTTTGACACCTTGTAGATTTTTTTTTTTTTTTTTTTTTTTTTGCGGTACATGGGCCTCTCACTGTTGTGGCCTCTCCCATTGTGGAGCACAGGCTCCGGACGCGCAGGCTCAGCGGCCATGGCTCACAGGCCCAGTCGCTCCGCGGCATGTGGGATCTTCCCAGACCAGGGCACGAACCCGTGTCCCCTGCATCGGCAGGCGGACTCTCAACCACTGCGCCACCAGGGAAGCCCCTGACACTTTGTAGATTTTAACCTCTTTCATTTATACATTCACAGGGTATAAATTAGCCTATCAAAAATGTTAACATGTCATATGGCAGAAAATAAGTTAAATATGGTATAATTTTTTTGTAATGTATTTGTTATATACCAACATTTTAGATGGTTTCTGAAAATATGTTGGAGGGCAAAAGAAAATTGTCAATATGTAATAAAATATCCTTTAATTAGGCAGAGCAGAGTTAGATAACATTCAGTGGTTTGTTGAAAGTGTTTTGGCTTACTCACGCATAATGGAAACAGTATTGTATCCACTTTTATTTGTTTAGGCTTAGGTAAAGTGTAACAGACCTTCAAATGATGTTGATTTTAGCAAAAAATTTGGGGGCGTGCAATTTTCTTTTTCTTTCTTTGTGCCATTTTCCCCCTTATTTTAAACTCTGATAACTCTCTGATTTTGTTGTATGAAAACATAAAGAATGTTAGGATGTTTTTGACATTAATATTTCTTTTTTAATGAAGTATAGTTAATATACAATATTTTATTAGTTTCAGGTGTACACCATAGTGATACAGTATTTTTACAGATTATACTCCATTAAAAGTCATTAAAAGATGATGGCTATAATTCCCTGTGCTGTGCAATATATCCTTGTTGCTTATCTCTTAATCCCACACCCCAATACGCCGATGCCCCCAGTCTCTCTTCCCAATGGTAACCACTAGTTTGTTTCCTATATCTGTGAGTCTCTTTCTGTTTTGATATATACATTTGTTTATATAATTTTTTAGATTCTATATGAGGTGATATCATATGGAATTTGTCTTTCTGACTTAACTTCCTTTAGTATGATATAATCCCCAGGTCCATCCATGTTGCTGCAATTGGCATTATTTCATTCTTTTTATGGCTGAGTAATATTCCATTGTATATATATACCACATCTTTTTTATCCATTCATCTGTCGATGGACATTTAGGTTGCTTCCATGTCCTGGCTATTGTAAATAGAGCTGCTCTGAACATTGGTGTGCATATATCTTTTTGAATTAGAGTATTCTCGGGATATATGTCCATGAGTAAGATTGACTGCCTGGGTCATATGGTAGCTCTGTTTTTAGTTTTTTGAAGGAACCTCCGTACAGTGGTTTCACCAGTTTACATTCCCACCAACAGTGTAGGAGAGTTCCCTTTTCTCACATCCTCACCAACACTTGTTATTTGTAGGGTTTTTTTTGTTTTTTTTTTGTGGTACGCGGACCTCTCACTGCTGTGGCCTCTCCCGCTGGAGAGCGCAGGCTCAGCGGCCATGGCTCACAGGCCCAGTCGCTCCGCGGCATGTGGGATATTCCCGGACCGGGGCACGAACCCGTGTCCTCTGCATCGGCAGGTGGACTCTCAACCACTGCGCCACCAGGGAAGCCCTACTTGTAGTTTTTTGATGATAATCATTTTGACAGATGTGAGGTGATACCTTGTTGTTTCAGTTTGCATTTCTCTAATAATTAATGATGATGAGCATATTTTCATGTGCCTGGTAGCCATCTTTATGTCCTCTTTGGGAAAATGTCTGTTCAGGTCTTCTGCCCATTTTTAAATTTTTTTTTTTTTTTACGGGGATGTTCAGTTATATGAGCTGTTTATATAGTCTGGATATTAACCCCTTGTTGGTCATATTGTTTGCAGATTCCATCCATAGGTTGTCTTCCACCCTATAATCCCTATCTCTGGCACTTAGTAATCTGCTCTTTGTATCTATTAGCTTGATTTTTTTTAAATTATTTTTTAATTGTTTCTTTTTAAAATTCCACATAAAAGTGAGATCCTTTGGTATTTGGCTTTCTATGTCTGATGTATTTCACTTGGCCTAATACCTTCTAAGTGTATGCATGTTGCTGCAGATGGCAAAGTTTCATTCTTCTTTTATGGCTGAGTAATTACACTTATATACATACACTCACATACACACACACATACACTCACATACACACATGCATGCACACCACATCTTCTTTACCCATTCATTTGTTGATGGATACTAGATCACTTCCATATTTTGGTTATTGTAAATAATGCTGCTGTGAACATTGGGGTACATGTATCTTTTTGAATTAATGACTTTGGTTTTTTTTGGATATATATCTAGGAGTGGAAATACTGGGTCATATGGTATTTCTGTTTTCAATTCTTTGACGAAACTCCATACTGTTTTTCATAGTGGCTACGCCAGTTTACATTCCCACCAACAGTGCCCAAGCGTTCCCTTTTGTACACATCCTCACTAACATTTGGTATTTGTTGCCTTTTTCATAGAACACATTCTGACAGGTGATACATAATTGTGATTTGGATTTGCATCTCCCTAATGATTCATGATGTACAGTGTCTTTTCATGTGCCTGTTGGCCATGTATGTTTTTAGAAAAGTGTCTGTGCACGTCTTCCATCCAGTTTTTAATCAAACTGAATAGGAGTTTTTTTGCTGTTGAGTTGTATAAGTTCTTTATATATTTTGGATATTAACTGTGTATCGGATACATGATTTGCAACTGTATCCCATTCAGTACACTGCCTTTTAATTTTGTTGATGGTTTTCTTTGCTGTGGAGAGGCTTTTTAGTTGGATGTAGTCCCACTTGCTTCTTTTTCACTTTTGTTACCTTTGCTTTTGCTGTCAGGATTTGGTGTCAAGATTTGCAGAATTATTGCTGTTTGAAAATACTTAACATTTTGTGTCGTGTGGGGTTTGAAACAGTAAAAGCGTTAATTTTCCTGCTGCTTTCAAAAGTTTGTGGAATTTTTTTGTTTTAGGATCTTGAATACTGAGATAATGTAGGCTGGGCAATTCGAATTATACAAATCTCTCTGAAAAAAAAAAAAAACAAAAAAACAAAAAAACACAAATCTCTCTGCTTTTTGAGAGTTTTAGTATAATAGTAATACTGAAATACTGTCATCTTGGAAATGTATTTCTTTTAAGGTCAGTTTATTTCCTTTGATGACTCATTTAGGAAAGGTCTGTTTTCTCACATAACATTTTAATGTGTTTTCAAGGTCAGTTAGACTTAAAAATGTACTACAATACAAAGTGGGACTGTTATGCTGCTCCTTCTGTTAGCGGAAAGCTGTTATTAAATATATATATTTTTAAATAATATACATATACATATATTTTTTTTCGGTACGCGGGCCTCTCACTGCTGTGGCCTCTCCCATTGTGGAGCACACGCTCCAGACACGCAGGCTCAGCGGCCATGGCTCACGGGCCCAGCCGCTCCGCGGCATGTGGGATCTTCCCGGACCGGGGCACGAACCCATGTCCCCTGCATCAGCAGGCGGACTCTCAACCACTGCGCCACCAGGGAAGCCCTAAATAATATACATATTTTAAAATAGTTTTGTCTTGGCTTTCATAGCACAATAAGGATATGTATTTGGCTTTGCAGAATAGATGAAAATTAAAGCAGTTTTCAGTGTTCAAATGTTAGATATTCCTGAGTAAAAAAGGTTTTTTCCCCCAGTTTTGGTTGTATTATTAACTTAAAATTTTCAGATCATAGTAAATTTTCATGCAATTAAAAAAAAAAAGCTATAGAGTCACAGATCTAGAAAACAAACCTATGGTTACCAAGGGGGAAGGGAGAAAGGAATGGATTGGGAGATTGGGATTGACATATACATAGTACTATGAATAAAATAGGTAACTAATAAGGACCAACTGTATAGCACAGGGAACTCTACGCAGTACTTTGTAATGGCGTATATGGGAAAATAATTTAAAACAGAATGGATATATGTATATGTATAACTGATTAATTTTGCTGTATACCTGAAACTAACACAACATTGTAAATCAGCTATACTCCAATAAAACAAACAAACAAAAAAAGTACAAGGAATTCACATATACCCATCAATTTCATTCAGTGGTAATATTTTTCATAACTATATCTTATGACAACCAGGATTGGACATTGATAAAGTCGAAAACTGTTGTTTTTTGTAGCATTGTATCCTCTGTATCATTGTGTTTATTTTTGACTCTATGTTTATAGAAAGAATAATGCATTTGCTATTTAAGGGTCATATGCATTTTAATAAGTTAATCCATTTCAGAATATGTTTTAAATAAGTTTTTAAAATGTACTTCATATAGACTAGCATGAATTTTTTCTAGTGTTGTTTTTTAATTATTTTATTGTGCAGAAACACACACTACATGATACTGTTTTCAACATTCAACTGTATCAGTTAAAATATACAATTTAGTGGCATTGATAATATTCACAGTGTTGTATAACCATCATCACTATCCATTCCCCAGAATTTTCAGTAACTCATGTAAATACTTCTGTTCACATTAAACAATAATTTCCATTCCTTTTTCCCTTCTAGCTTCTGATACCCTTCTGTTCTAATTTCTGTTTCTATGAACTTGACAGTTTTAGGTACCTGATACAAATGGAATCATATGTTATTGTGTCTGGCTTACTGCACTTAGCTTAATGTTTCCAGGATTCATCCATGTTCTAGCATATATAGGGCTTCCTTTTTATGGCAAATAATATTCAATTGTATGTATATAACAAAATTTTTTCATTTATTCATCTGTTGATGGACTCAGATTTTTCTATATTTTGGCAGTTGTGAAGAATACTGCTATGAACGCTCACGTATGAGTGTTTTTTGAACTCTTTTTTTGACTCTGTTTTTTCAGTTCTTTTGGAAATATACCTAGAAATCTAATTGCTGAATTGTATCATGTATTTAACTTTGTGAGGATTGCTATACTTTTCACACTGCCTGCACATTTTACATTCTTATCAGCAATGCACTAGGATTCCAGAATATCTGCCTCCTTGCCAAAACCTCTTTTCCATTTCTTAAAAAAGTAATGACCATCCTAATGGAAGTGAATTGATATTACCTTTGTTTTTCTCACTTGCATCTTTTCCTGTGCATTTGTCTTCTTTGGAGAAATGTACACCAAAGAGAATATAATCTTCAAGGCCATTTCCTGTGCATTTGTCTTCTTTGGAGAAATGTACGCCAATTGCCCACATTTGAATTCCATTCTTTGATTTCTTCTTGTTGAGTTATAGGTGTTTTTATATACTCTGGATATTAATTCCTTATGAGAGCCATAATTTCAAATATTTTCTCCCAGTAAGTGTCTTTTGATGCATAAAAGTTTTTAATTTTTAAGAATCCTAGTCTTTTTTCTTTTGTTGCCTGTGCCTTTGGTGTCCAAGAAATCATTGCCAAAACCTTTGTCATGAAAATCTTTTCCTGTATTTTCTTCTAAGAGTTTTATAGTTTAATTCTTCATGTTTATATAGAAGATAACAGTCTACCTTCATTATTTTCCACGTGGCTATTTCACAGCTACCATTTGTTGAAAAGGTTGTCCTGTGTATGGTGTGTGAGCATAATAGACTGTGTGTACCACCTACAGTGTTCTTTCCAGTTATTCTTTTTATAGCCATTCTTTTGTTACAGTGATAGCAAGGATTAATTTTGTTGTTAGTTACAGCTAGTTGAGGAAGCATAGTTATGTACTCAATCATTCCACATTGTTTAGACTACATGTCCAACTTGGCATTTTAAGTGTCAGTATGTCTGTCACAAGTTTAGATGTAAGAATTGTAGATAGTAATGACATTTATGTAGTTGATTGTTTAATGACTTGTCCTTTGGTTACTTAATGGTATTATAGTTGATTATTTTAATTTTTGAATAATTAATGGAGACTGAAAATTGAATGTACATTTGTGGGAATAGTTTGTAGAATAGTTGATGGGGACTTGCTTATTCCTCTTTCATTTAAGTTAAAAAAATTTATTATCTGTTTTCTCTGCTTAAGTAGTTTATAACTCTGACATTTATATTGATAATTAATAGAGGTCATTTGTTATTCAGTGTTTTTCAGTGACAGCTAGTGTTTTCATGTTTTAATGTTATCTGTGTTTTTAGTAATAAGTCTCTGTAGACACATGAGTTATTAAATATAATATCTAATATATATATTAATTATACATTATGTTTTCTATTTACTGTCATATTAACTAATACTGGTTAGTAACTAATTTCCTAGTAATGATCTATTAGTTTTTATATATAAATATATAACATCTATGTATAGACAGTTATATATATTTACATTCTGCATACACTTATTTGATATACGTAGGATGTTTTAATATTTCATGAATGATTCTACATGCTTCACACACAATTTACATACCTTTTAAAAGAACCAACTATATTTCAGAGATGAATTTCAACATGGGTTATGGTTTTTAAATATCTTGAAATATAGTGCTAGAAAGGGCACTATAGAAGAAGGAATATAAGCCTATATGACTTATTCTTTAGGAGATATATAATAGTATTGTTTCATTTCTAAAGTCCAGATCTCATTTTAAGATAATCACTGATGTTTTAAAAGATACCATTGGGTTTTACAGATTTTTTTGTTAACATCTTTATTGGAGTATAATTGCTTTACAATCGTGTGTTTCTGCTTTATAACAAAGTGAATCAGTTATACATATACATATGTTCCCATATATCTTCCCTCTTGCGTCTCCCTCCCTCCCCTTTATAGATTTTTGTATGGTGAATTGAAATGCGTCTAGTTTAAACATTTCTATAACTTAATCTTTTTCTTTACTTTAATACTGAAATATTCTTCTTTTTTTAACCTAATAAAAATAGACACAGGGTAAGTAGGTAAAGTACTAAGTTTTACTAATAGTAGTAGCTTTCCCCCCACATCCTCCCTTCTTAACTATCCTATGGAAATACTTTGATAACACTTTGCTTCCACAATAGATTTTGAATTATAGTAATTTTGTTTGGTTGGCTATTATGTTTTAGTTATATAACATGGTTTCATTATACATGTTAGACTGATAAAGACTAAAATATAAAAGTTGACTTTATGCATCTCTAAATTTAGCACAGTAATGTCTTCACTTTTTTCTTACAGCATTTTCAGTTAGCTTTGATTGACTCTAATCCCTGTACTTTGTCCAGTGTTGAAAGTAAGTATTTCCACATACAATAGTTTTTTGTCTTTTTGAGGAACAGAATATCCATGAAACGTTTCAAATTACGACCATGAATACCTTTTCAGATACTCTATATCTTTGTTTATGTTGGTTTTTGAGAAAAAGAATGGGAGAACACAAGCCTGATTCAGAGGCTTTAAGATAGTTGATCAGCATAATCACTTGATAACTGTAGAAATCCCTGGTTTCTCACAGAGCACTAACATATAGTGATTGCTTACCTTTTGCTAGGTATTATTGATGGCAGGCATTACTATCTTGTAGTGTCTGTTTTTAACCCATAACTTATTTCTCTTGTTTCTTTTAATGTCTTTGAGACTTTACATATTCCACAGGCCATGACTGGTCTTTGAACCTCTTAACCTGTGCTTATGAAATTGGGAAGATCAGAGTATTCAAAGTAAAGTTAAAAAAAAGAATGGAAAATGAATTTTTGTTTATGAGTAACTTACACATGTACAGTCTTCATTGTTATACATATTGTTTTTCAAGCTAGAAAGAGATATGTATCCAATTAATATTTTTGAAAACAATTAGATGATATAAAACTTTCATTATATGATTGTCCTTCATGATAGCATGTATTCTTAATATTCTGAAAATAACATTTCTAATAAAGTTTAAATTTCAAGACCTTTTTGGCAATGTTGCTAGTATTTTAGTACATATGTTTGAAAATCTCCATGTTGAGTATTTTCCTAGTTGTATATTTATGGCCCTCTTTCAAATTATATTTAAGAATGGAATAGGAGATTTTCACTTTTTGAAAGATGACACTGTCACCTTATGGGATTGTGAGGCCAGAGACATGGGACCCGAGACTGAATTGGTAGGAAGTTCACATGGTGTTAGGGTGCCAGTTAGATAGTCTTTTCTTTCTTGTTACTTATTAGATGGATATGTAGATGAGAAAAATAGGATTTAGGTTCCCTAACTTTCTCCTTATTTCTGTCAAATAATGGAGATGAAATTTCTATTAACTGGATTTGAGGTTATGTTGGGAAAGGGCAGTGAAGAGGAAGAAAATCACTTAACCTATTAAATAAAGAGGTTGTTTTTATATATGAGACTAGAAAAAATGTGTGAATTGTATTTTGTTTATTTAGTTATTATCTTGTGATAGAATTTTCCTTTTCTCTGAAGATGATGTTTTTAATCATAGGAGGTTTGTTAACTTGTAATGTGTAAATACTTTGGGAGAGCAGTGCCTTTGTACCCAAAATTTATTTGATTTTAGAGTTAATTACAAAATTTTAGGATAATTTTTCTCTGTTATGTGCAGGAAATTATGGATATCTAGTGCAGTGTTTGCTAATCTGGATGTGGAGAAGTTATTAGAAAGCTAGGGAGTTTATTAAAGGAGACAGCTTTTCAGGCCTTTATACCACAGGATCACTAAATCACAGTTTTTAAGAGCTGAGCTTAAGAATTGGTAGTTTTTTAATGCTTCCTAAAGAGAATATAATCTTCAGGGCCATTTGCTGAAAGAGAATGAAAGATAAGGATGGGGTGGGAGGACGAGGAAAGGACATGAAAATAAACATCTTGTTACTTATGAGAATTTCATGATTCCTTTAAGACATTTCTGGAAAGTATTCCACATTTTATGTTCTCTGTAAAATTTTGAAAGCTTCTTCTAGTTACAGCCTAAAACAAAACATGAAAAGAGATTTGTTATTGACACATAAACCCCATAGAATTTAAATAGCTAGAATTTAGTTGTAATTATTGTAATTTTGTTTTATTGATCCTTACGGTTTTCATTGAATCTTTCATGTTCTGGTAATTGCAAACTGAGTAACAGGAAGAGCTTGGGGGGGAAAAAAGAAGGAGCAAATGTGTTATATACCTTTATCTGATTTATCATATATACTTAGTTTATAATTTTGCTTTTTAGGTGGTACGACTTTTTTCTTCTTTAAGTAAAAGTCACTAAATTCTGAATATCCAGAACAAAGTCATTTCTTGTGTGTGCTTTTACTAATACTGTTTCGATCTATGACTTTAAAAAAAATGCTTAAATAGATTTATTCTGAAGAAAAACGCATATGTTTAAAAACATGTCTTTATTTAATAGCTTTACTATATTTTTAAGGTGAACATTTTGAGTATCGTGTTTTAGGATATATACATTTGAAAGGCTATGTTTATTTAATATTGCTGATTTAAATTTAGTATACTTATTTACTGTTGATGTTTAATGTTTTTAATGTATTTTAATGTGTTTTCTTAGAATTAAAAATAAGTGGATTAAATTTTTATTTAATAATGGCTTTTAATTATGTTTCCTTAGCATGCCCATGATCTTTATTTGTACATTGTTCTATTAAAAACAAAAGTTGAACTTCTAAATCAAATTTGTGATCCATTGCTTTAGCATTTCTTTATGTTTTAAATGTTGTATAATCTCTGTTTTCATTCATTACTTTAAACTCAGCTGTATTGTAATTAATTCTTTTCCATGATCCTTTGTAGTTCAGTTTCATATTGCCCACTTGTATGAAACCCAGGTAAGTGTTTTAATTTACTATACTGAAAACAAGAACAAAATCCTTATCCATACTTTAAGTGAAATAAAAATTATATAAGACAGTTTCATACTTTACACTTTCATACTTTAAATGAAATAATTATCGATAAATTTTAGTTCAGTTTTGAGTATAAACTCCTGCATATATTTAATATTTTAAACTCATTAAATGTGTTTGAAATTTTGGTTAGTGATAAAACCAAACAAGAGACATGAAGGAATTTGAGGTTTGTATTGAGAATGAGTATAGTTTTGGTAACCATTTTCAACTCACTGTGATTTAATAAATTTCCAAAACACTCTCTGGCTGTACACTAGGAATTGTCAGTTAATGCAGTTTGCCTCTAAATTGAGTCATCTGTGTGGTTTGAAATGACTTTACTTAGGAAGTGTTCTACCATTCTGATGTTAGTATGTGTATTTTTCCAAAATATTTTTGCCTGTTTGAAATAAGATATTGTCTTAGAATAATTGCTTCTGTTTTTCTGTAATACTGAAGCGTCTTTAAAACATCTTATTTGTAACATAAAGGATAGTCACCCTTTAATGGTACTGTCATAACTTCAATATTGGCTTTAAAAACTTTTCAGTTTAACTTTGTAATATTTTGTGCATAGCATATTTTGTTTGGCTGTTAGATTAAAAACTGTAGTATCATATAAATTTATAATCTGTGATCAGAAATCAGGAAGTTGCTAGGAGGCTGAAAAAAGTACATAGAGTTTATCAATAGTATGAGTAGTTGAACATTTAAGATTGTATTTCAGTTGAGTTATAACATGCATTTAATAGCAGCTTTTCAAGGGTGAAAAAGCACTTGTTATGTAGTAAACATTTGTGAGGTCTATTCTTTTGTTTTTAGTCCAAGTATAAATTAATGGGTTGAGGGTAGATACTATGCAAATTTATACCAAACAAGGAAAGATGCTGGCATCTTCCTTTATTCATATTATAAATAGATGTAGTAAGATAGTTTGAGATCATTTAAGTGTCAAGTTCCCAAACCCTGCTTATGGGTTAGACATTTTGGGGAGCTTTAAAAAAATTAACGTCAGGTTTCTATACCCTGTCCATCTTCCCTTACTCCCCAGAAAACACCCGTGAAATTTCCATATTTTCTGAATCAGAGTTGGTATCAAGGTAGGATATTCTGGTAACCTGCTAATTTCTATTTTATAACATGGAATGGCAGCCTTCTTATATCTATTGTTATAGATAAAAATTCTTACCTCCGTCTGAGTCTTCGTTAAGTATAGAGTTTTTATTCATTAAGTGTTTTCTTTTTCCCCCTTAATCTTTTGATGTAGGGAAAGTTATTTTAGGTACATTCAATCTTTTTTTTTTTAATAAATTTATTTATTTTATTTTTGGCTGTGTTGTGTCTTCGTTGCTGCATGCGGGCTTTCTCTAGTTGCGGTGCATGGGCTTCCCATTGCAGTGGCTTCTCTTGCTGTGGAGCACGGGCTCTAGGTGTACGGGCTTCAGTAGTTGCGGCTCACAGGCTCTAGAGCACAGGCTCAGTAGTTGTGGTACATGGGCTTAGTTGCTCTGCGGCATGTGGGATCTTCCCGGGCCAGGGCTCAAACCCGTGTCCCCTGCATTGGTAGGCAGATTCTTAACCACTGCGCCACCAGGGAAGCCTGGTATATTCAATCTTTAGCTGGCCCAACAAATCTGCAGGTTCCTTACTGCAGGTAAGATAAGAATCTGCAATACAGAACCTGGGGATTCACACAGCTGAGGCTACTAAACTGTTATGTAAGGTATCTTGAGTGGATTTTGGTATCCTCGGGTGTCATGGAACCAATCTCCCACAAATACGGAGGGATTACTATGGTATGACCATTTGGTATTTTCGGATGTTAAACTATCTTAATTTCATTGCAGTTTTCAAAGAAGGAAAAGAATAAATATTAAACCCAAGTAATCAATTAAGTTATAGAACTTTCCCATTTGAATTAAAAAAAATTAGATTGTGGTGTTATTAAATTTTATAGTTGATGGCACTTTAATAGCATGAGGGCATGAAATATAAACTGAGATATTCTCAGAAAGGAAAATATGAGTAGTATACTTTCATTTGGTATCTACAAGAATTCTTCATTTCAGTGAATATCATCTTCTTGTTAATCCAAGATAGTTCTCCCATTATTAAAAAAATTCTACTTATAGTTGATTATAGTTTCATAAAATAATTTGAGTAAAATATAATTTTCTATGTAGGTCTTTTTGATTTTTCTAATTTTAACCTATACATAAAAGTTCTTATTTATAAATATTCTGTCATATTCTTACAGTTTCATCTTCCTGAAAGATAATTTTGTTTTCTGAAATTTGATAGGGTTATTATTTACTGTTTTAAAATCATTAATTTATTGAGATGGTTTCTGAGGGTTTTTAAATGAAAACAGAAGTTTACCCTTATTCTGGTATTCTCATGAGTTCTACTGATCTTTTTCAAACTCCTTGTTTTGAAATAATTGCAAATTCACAGGAAGTAGCAAATATGCACAGGAGATACAGTGTACCTTTCACCTCATCTTCTCTTCTTCAAGTGTTTACATCTTCTGTAATTGTAATACAATATGGAGATGGGAAATTGACATTGGCACACTATGTATATATAATTGTATGCTGTTTCATTGTATATGTAGACCGCTGATGAGGGTGAGAGTAGACTACCTGGTATTTTCTGGAGTAGAGAACTTACTGTCTTAAAGTTTTCTGACTTCTTTGGCTGCCACTTTTACTGATCTTTTTTACCTGTATAGATGAGTCTTTTCTTGAAGATTTTGCTCTTTATAGTTGTTGGTATTTCCAAGTATGCCTTCTCCAGAACTTAGTAAGGAATTTAGGAGGCAAAAGAAAACAACAAACCAACGAACAAAAAACAAAATCAAAAAAACCCAAAACCCCAACTAAACAAATTAAAAATATATATATTTACTGCTGTATTTTTCCTTGAGTCCAAAGATCAGTGAATGGTTTACTTTTTTCCATATTTTTCTGATATTACATATAAAACAAGCGAGCAGAGTTTGGAGTGCTTTTAACTGGATTTAGCGAGAGAAATAAAGAAAAGTCTGTTTTCTACACCTAGTGTGGAATTGGAAATTAATGTCAATCTTTCAAATTATAATGCAGCCTTGTAGTCCTGAAGTAAATATACTAGATTGAGATGTATTATTGTTGTTAAATATTATTATAGTTCTAGTTTGTTAATGTTACATACAAGTTTTCTGTGTCTTTGTTCATGAGATTGGTTTTCACCTTTTTGTACTGCCCTTTGGAGACTTTAGAATGATGATTATACTGTTTTACAGAAGTGCTTTGGAAATGCTACCTTATTTTTGTATTCTCTGGAAGAGTTTGTGTTACAGATTGTTACTATATTTCTTCTCATAATGTTTTGAAAAATTTAGTGTCTAAGCCATTTAGGACTGGATTTTTCATAATTGAAAGAGTTTTGATTATGGTTACATTTGAAACGCAGTATTTGTCACTATTGGAGAGTTGTAGATCTTTATTTTGATTCAGTTCTGTTATAGGGAAGATAATTTTTTTTTGATTTCATCTTAATTATTGGCATGAATTGGTTCATAATATTTTCTTATAAAGTGTGTACAGATCTGTGGTGAGCACCTTTTTTTATTGATTGGTCTTGCCAGGGTTTGTCAAATGTAATAACCTTTCATATGCTTCTATTATGTGATTGCTTTCTATTTTATTAATTGCTGCTCTCTTACTACTTTCTTTGGGTTTAATTTAGTCACCGTTATTTTTTATTAATTTTTGACATACATAGGTGATTGATTTCTAGTTTTAAAAACAATGTGAATTAAAGTATTTTTTTCTCCAAACATGATTTGATGCATTCTAAAAACTTGCTGTTGTGTACTTCTTATTTCAAAATATTTTCTAATTTCACCTGTGATTTGTTGTTTTGTTTGACCTGTGGTTATGTAATATGTTGAATAACATATACAACGATGAAAGAATTTTATGATTATGTCTTTGGTATTGATCTCCATCTTAAATTTGTTGTTTACCCTTTTATTATTTAAATCAGTTGTAATTTTTTATATTGCTTTTGGGCCATGGTATCATCGGTGTTGGTTAATGATTCATGTTTTTATTAGAAAGAAACGTGTGTTTTGTTGTTCTTGGGTATACTGTGGTATAGCTGTGTAGACTTGGTTGTGTTCAGGTTTTTCTATATCCTTTTCAGCTTTTTAATTTAAAAATTCTTGCTTATCCATTAAATCAGTTCTTGAAGAAGTATTATGGTAATAGTATTAAACATAATTATGTGTGTTAGTGTGCCCTGATTTTTGACTACAACTCTTCCTCCTCTTTTTTTTTTTGTTACGAATGTTTTCAATGGGCATGGAATTCTGTTTTTATTTCCACAGTTTGAAATTTATGTTCCACTGTTGTTAAGCTGTATTGTTTCTTGAAGTCTCATGATTCCCTTGTTGATTCTTAGAAGGTGAAGCTTATCTTCACGCTGGTTTTTTATTTTCTGATTACTTAAAATTTTTTATTTGTATTTAGTTTCCTGCCGTTTTGCTACCATGATCCTAATTCTTTATGGTTTTCTGTTTGTGGTTTCTTGTATCTCTTGAATCTGTACCGTGTTCTCCTTTTATGTTTTGCAGGGAGGTTATTTCTTCAAAAACTACTTTTGCCCAATTATCTTTTTTCCTTTAAGGGTCCAAGTACATGTACATTACAGATTTCCACTGTCTTTTCTATTTTTACCTGTATTTTCTACTTCTTTTTCTCTCTCTTTATCTGTATTTTCTTCTGGTTTATTTTTCAGGTCACTTATCTTCTCATTTTCTATATCAAATCTGCAGTTAAGCCACCACTGAGTTCTTAATTATTCCCTTTTTTCCCTAAAATTTCTGATGGAATTTTACATAGTTCTTGATTCTGGGCTGAAATTCTTCATCATTTATTTTCTCGAACATACTAATCCTAGTTATTTGAAAGTCATTGATAATTCTGGTATCTGAATCTCCTGTTGCCTTTGTTTTTACTTAATTTTTCTTTCCTTTATTTTTACTTCTTTACAATTTGCTTTTGAATGCCAGACTACATGTATGAAAACATACAGAGATCATTTTAACTTCTGGGCTTGTTTCAGTTTTCCTTTTTTCCCCCTGGCCAATTCTTAGATTGGGGAAAGATCACCATAATCCAGTGAGGCAATAATGTGATCTAAAAATGGGCTTCTTGTGCTTCCCTGGTGGCGCAGTGGTTGAGAGTCCGCCTGTCAATGCAGGGGACACGGGTTCATGCCCCGGTCTGGGAGGATCCCACGTGCCGCGGAGCGACTGGGCCCGTGAGCCATAGCCGCTGAGCCTGCGCGTTCGGAGACTGTGCCCCGCGGCAGGAGAGGTCACAGCGGTGAGAGGCCCGCGTACCGCAAAAAAAATAAAAAATAAAAATGGTTTTCATTTTTTTTAATGGTCTTATTGTATTACAAGGCCTTGTATGATTTTAGATTTTAATTCACCTTTTATCAAGGTTAGAGTAATTTTGAGACTTACCTACATACTTCAGATGTATTTGACAGGACCTGTTGCCATGCTCAACTAGAAATGTTATGGTTCCCCAGTGCCGTAAAGGGAAAGGTGGGTGCTTTGTCATACTCTTCTTTGTTCAGTTTTTTTCTATCCTTGTGTAAGTAGCCCTCCATGAGGAAGACAGAGGACATTTCCTTAAATTTATGGTTAGATTTTTTGGTATCCCATTTTAAGTGGGATAAATTTCTGTAAAAATAGAAAGTTGTTTTCTTTTGGGAAAAGAGACAATAATCATTCAGTGTGTTGAGTATTATGCAGAAAATAAAATAGGTTAATGAGATCAAGTGCTTTACAGGGAGATATCAAGGATAACTCAGATATCTGTCACTTGGGAAGAAGTTGAATAAAATACAGTATATTTTGTAGTATCTAGTGTAATCATTCATATGTTAATGGAATGAGGAATATTCATTTTTGTGTATCCTTTGGGAGGATATCATATATATTTTTAAGTGAATAGAGGAAAATCAAGCAATGTGTTGGGTAAACTATAACTTATCTACAAGAAGATGACAGAAACAGTATGATTAAATAGAAGTTAATATAGTGTACCTCTCTCAACTTATACTTTGTTGTTGTGTGCTGGTCTAAGTCAGTAAAAACTCTTGTGGCTGGACCTGCCCTTCCAGTTCTTACTGTGATTGCATGTTGCCCTTGGGAAGGAAGAGCATGTAGAGTCCTGCTTTTATTGGAATCAAAGGAGGGTTTCAAGATTTCACTTTTTATTGGTGAATTTAAAACATATGAGCAGGAATTTAAAGCTCAGGAAGAGAAAAACGTGCAGCCTAAAGGATAAGTTACCTAAGTCAGCTATGATTTCTAATACAAAGTTGGGGGTGGTGGTGCATGCGTGGCCGGCAGCCTGGTTCTTTATCTAGTCACATAGCTGGCAATGTATTTATTCAGATTAGCCAGCTTTCTAGTGGATATTTCAGAGCAAAGCTTACATCAGGCACTTGTGTTATAAAAAAGAAAAACCATCTGTAAGGGCTTAAATTTGTGTGGGTTTTAGAGTGTGTGGATTTTAGAGTGTGTGGATTTTTTAATATCGTTATCAGAGGGAAATTTTTAAAAGGCCAAAAAGTCAATAGTAGAATTTAAAAAATACCACCATTTGTGGTTATTTCTTGCAAAAAAGGGAAACTGAAATCAACGTTAACATTTTCTTCTATGTACTGGTTTAAGAAGAGGGGAGAAAGGAGAAAACTTGGAATGGGTAGGGTACAGGATAAACAACATAGATTGTTCAGTAAAATTTTAAGTCTTTAGAGTGGGTGGGAGGTTAAGGGAAGGCAAAGGAAATCCTATAAATTAAAAGATTTTTAAGAAACCTATCCAGATTCAATGGTTTGACCTTGTTTGGGTCCTGAGTTAAGCCAGCCATAAAAAGGCAGCTAGGAGAAAGTTGTGTGAGAAGTTTTGATATACAGTGGAAATTTAATATTAAGTAATTATTGTCATTTTTTAAGGGCAATGTACTTAGGTTATAGAAAACATAGTTATGTATATTATAGGATATATACTAATGTATTTGTGGATATAACAATGATAATGTCTAGGATTTGCTTCAAAATGATCAAATATGGGTAATTGAAATGATTTAATAGATTTTTTTGTTGTTGATGTTGTTGTTTTGTTTTTTTCTTGCGATACGCGGGCCTCTCACCGTTGTGGCCTCTCCCGCCGCGGAGCACAGGCTCCGGACGCGCAGGCTCAGAGGCCATGGCTCACGGGCCCAGCCGCTCCGCGGCATGTGGGATCTTCCCGGACCGTGGCTTGAACCCGTGTCCCCTGCATCGGCAGGCGGACTCTCAACCGCTGCGCCACCAGGGAAGACCCAGAATTCATTTTTATAAACGGATTGAAAATTGTACATAAAGATAAATGTAATTCAGGTTTTGTTTAGAAGTAATCATACCATGAATGATTAGGTAGACCTTATACAATCAATTCAGTGACAATTGAACATAAGTAATTGTAAGGAGAAAAAAGGGCTTAAAAAATGAAAGGACAGGGCTTTCCTGGTGGTGCAGTGGTTGAGAGTCCGCCTGCTGAGGTTCGTGCCCCGGTCTGGGAAGATCCTGCATGCCGCGGAGCGGCTGGGCCCGTGAGCCATGGCCGCTGAGCCTGCGCGTCTGGAGCCTGTGCTCCGCAACGGGAGAGGGCACAACAGTGAGAGGTCCGCGTACTGCAAAAAAAAAAAAAAGGACAAAGGATGAAACTTTTGATTATCATTATTCTAACAATAAAAAGAAATGATGAGAAAATCCATCTTACTTATAGATGAATCAGGGTAAAAATCATTGTAAGACTTCTTATCAGAACCATGCAGGCGCAAAGAGTATGGGAGTAAAATATCCCCTCCAGGTGTTGAAAGAATAGAATCTACTTACATAGAATTCTATGACTGGTGCCATTATCTTTTCAGAGAAGAATTACAAATTACTTATAGACTACCCCATCAAAGAGGTGCCCCTCTTAAGTGTGAACTGAGAATAATTACTTCTGTTCAGAGAGTACATTTGTGGAAAGAGTTAGTGGTGGGGAACTTTTCAGTGGAGCTAACTGACAAACACTGTGTTAGCCTGGTGAACATAGTTAACAGCATCAGTAGTAGGTCATGTTTGATATGATGTATCCTTGATAGGAGGTGATGGGAGGAGTACTTTACCTCTATAGTCTTCATTCTGAAAATACATTTCCCCATTCTAACCAGGAGGAAAATATCACACAAACTTCAAGTACACAGAACTCTTAAAAAGTACTTGCCAGTGCTACTAAAAACTTCTATTAAACTAATCAAAACCTGAGACTCTATAATAGTCAAAAGGAACTGAAGGAGACATGGCAACTAAATAAAATGTGGTATCCTGAAAGAGCAAAATGATATTAGGTAAAAGGGACATTGGATAGAGTATGAGTTTCAATAATAACTGTATATCCACTTTGGTTCATTCATTGTGATGTATGCCATGCTAATATCAATAATACAGAAAATTTAGTATAACTCTATTAGAACTCTGTAGTATGTTTACATTTTTTCTATAAATTAGACAATTTAAATCGAAATTTATTTTGTAATGTGTAGGAGAAATACTCTTTTAAAAAATAAATTTATTTATTTATTTTTGGCTGCATTGGGTCTTCGTTGCTGTGCACAGGCTTTCTCTGGTTGTGGCAAGTGGGGGCTATTCTTCATTGTGCATGGGCTTCTCATTGCGGTGGCTTCTCTTGATGCAGAGCATGGGCTCTAGGCGCGCAGGTTTCAGTAGTTGTGTCATGCAGCCTGTGGCACGTGGGCTCAGTTGTTGTGGCTCACGGGCTCTAGAGCTCAGTAGTCATGGTGCACGGGCTTAGTTGCTCCGCGGCATGTGGGATCTTCCTGAACCAGGGCTTGAACCCCTGTCCCCTGTATTGGCAGGCAGATTCTTAACCACTGCACCACCAGGGACGTCCCTCAATATCTTCTTCTTTAAGACATTAATAGTGACAATATACAGTATATTGGGTGTTTATAGCATATGGATGTATAAAATGAAATAATATTAATAGGGACAGGAAGGAGAAATTGGGAATATTCTGAGAAAGGATAGCTGCACTCACTATACTTGGAAATAGTATAGTATTCTTTGTGATGGGGTTAGATTTGTTATGGGTATATTTTATAAACTCAGTTAAATCTAATGACAAAGATACCTTTTAAGCAAAGGAATATAGAAATATATTCTCCAAAAGGACATAAGGATCCGAACATGGGTACAGCTGGCAACAGAGCATCAAAATACATCAGGTTATGAGAGGTGGATGAATCAGCTATTCTCCCTGGAATCTTAATAAGCCTTATTCAATAAATGAATAATCAGCTACAGAAAAAAATATATTCAGGATAACTTGAACAGTGTATGATCAAATTGTCAGTCTAAATAACAGTATTATCAATCATGTTATGAACTGATTGACTTATATAGAACACACAGTTAATAGAGTCTTAACAGCTTTCATGGTACATGGAGCATTCGTTAACATAGGTAACCTTCTGGCCCATGGACTACACCTTGAAAGTTTAAAAGAGTTTATATACAAACTTTAAAAGAGTTTATAACAAATTATACTATGTTCTTAAAACACAGTGTAATTATAAGCTCGTGACAGTATGGTAGCAAAAAAATTCTCATAGTTGAACATTTAACAGTATAGTTCTAAACTATAGGTCTAAAAGAAGTCACAAGAAAAACTAAAAAAAATTTTAATTATAAAAGTGAAAATACAGCCTCAGAATTTGTGGCTTGTGGTTAGAGAGTTAGCTTAGAATGAAATGTATAGCTTAAATGCTTGTACGGAAAATGAGAAAGATCTAACGTCAGTAACCTCAGCTTTTACCTTGAAAGAAATTAGAGCAAATTAAGCTGAAGGCAAGCAGAAGGAAGAAACTAAGAAAGATAAGATCAGACATCAATGAAATTGAAAAGAAAAAACAGTATGAACAAAATTGGAAACTAGTTCTTTGTTAACAGATTTGATAGACCTCAGTTTCAGCTATCGGAGGAAAAAAAGACACAACTACCATTATGAAGAATGAAAGAAGATAAATCCTCTTTCATTTCATTCATGTGATGAGGGGTAATCATCACAATGAAAAACATTTTAAAATTTTCAACAGATAAATAAGAAGGAAAGAAATAAAAGAAAAAGAAGAAAGAGGGGTTGTCACTTGTATTAGCCAGGATTTTCCAGAGAAACACCGAATAGGAGCCTATGGGTGTGTATATGTTTGCATGTATAAATATATATAGTATGTGTGTATGTGTATATTGTGTGTGTGTGTACATTTATTATAGGAACTTGCTGATGGAATTGTGTCTGCAAGCCAAAGAAACTTTAGTCCAAATCTGTCTAATTCTTTAGTTCAAGAACCGCGAGTTCGAGTATCTGAAAGCAGAAGATGACGTCCCATTCTCAAGCAGGCAGTGAGCAAAGTTACACTTCCACTGCCTTTTTTTTTGTTTGTATTGGCTGATGCCTACCCACATTGAGGAGGGTGGGCAATCTTCTTTACTCAGTCTATCCATCCGAATGGAATCTCTTCCAGAAGTACTTACACAGATAACACCCAGCAATAATGTTTCATTAGCAGTCTGGGCATTCCTTAGCCCAGTCAGCTGACATATAAAACCAAGCATCATATCACAGCTCAGTCCACATACATTACCAGTACGGTAAGGGAATGCCTGAACAGCTCTATGCCAAGAAATTTTATAACTTAGATAAAATGGATAAATTTCTTAAAAGACACAAAGTAGCAAAATTCACTGAAGGAGAATTTGATAGCCTGAAGAGCCCTCTTTCAAAGTAATTGAATTAGTCATTAAAATGGTCATGTCATCTGCAGATACAATAATTTAACTTCTTCATTTCCAAGTCAGATATCTTTTATTTTTCTTGCCTAAGTCCTCTGGATAAAATTTTGAATGCTGTAGTGAAAATAGATATCCTTGTCTCTTTATTGGTTTTAGTGAGTAGTCTTTCACTTTTTCAGCATTGTGTATTATGTTCACCATTTTTTTTAAGACTTTTTTTTCCCATGCATTTTTAGGATCACTGCAAAATTGCAGAGATTTTGTATATACTTATTGCCCCATAGCCTTCCGTGTTATTAACATTCCCCACCAGAGTGGTACATTTATTGCAGTTAATAACCTATGTTGACAATCCATCATCACCTAGAGTTCAGAGTTTACATTACAGTTCATTCTTAGTGTTGTACATTCTGTGGATTTGGACAAATTTATAATTACATTTATCTATCATTATGGTATCATAGTGTTTTCACAGCTCTGAAAATCCTCTGTTCTCTTCCAGTTAACCCTTCTGCCTCCCCTAATCCCCGGCAATCACACATCTTTTATTGCCTTCATAGTTTTGCCTTTTCCAGAATATCAGAGAGTTGGAATCATAGAGACTGTAGTCTCTTCAGGTTGGGTTCTTTGACCTAGTAATATGCATTTAAGTTTCCTTCATATCCCTTTATGGCTTGATACCTCATTTCTGTTTAGCTCTGAATAATATTCCATTGTCTGGATGAACCAAGTTTATTTATCCATTCATCTACTGAAGGATATAATGGTTTCTTCCAAATTGTGGCAGTTATGAATAAAGCTGCTATGTAATCACTTTGGTTTTTCATAAGTGCCCTTCATCAGATTGAAGTAGTTCCCCTATATTCCTAATTTGGTGAGTATTTTTTTTAATTAATTAATTTATTTTTGGCTGCATTGGGTCTTCATTGCTGTGCATGGGCTTTCTCTAGTGGTGAGCAGGGGCTACTCTTCGTTGCAGTGCACAGCGTTCTCAGTTCTCATTGTGGTGGCTTCTTTTGTTGCAGAGCACGGGCTCTAGGCACACTTCAGTACTTGTGGCACACAGGCACAATAGTTGTGGCTCATGGGTGCTGGAGCACAGGCTCAGTAGTTGTGCACAGGCTTAGTTGCTCCATGGCATGTGGGATCTTCCCAGACCAGGGCTGAAACCAGTGTCCCATGCATTGGTAGGTGGATTTTTAACCACACACCACCAGGGAAGTCCCGGTGAATATTTTTTATCATGAAAAGATGCTGAATTTTGTCACATTTTGCGAAATTCTTTTTCTGCATCAGTATGTTCATATGTTCTTTTGACTTCTTTCTTTTAATGTGCAATATTACATTGAGTGAACCATCCTTTCATTGTGGGAATAAGTTCTACCTCATTTTTTATTAATATGATGCTGAATTCAGTAAGTTAGTATTCTTTTGAGAATTTTTGCAGAAATATGCATAAAGGATATTGGTTTTCTATTTTTAAATAAAAAATTAATTAATTTTATTTATTTATTTTTTTGGCTGTGTTGGTTCTTTTGTTTCCACGTGTTGGCTTTTTCTAGTTGAGGTGAGCGGGGCCTACTCTTCGTTGCAGTACTTGGGCTTCTCATTGCAGTGCCTTCTCTTGTTGCAGAGCATGGGCCCTAGGTGCACGGGCTTCAGTAGTTGTGGCTCGCAGGCTCTAGAGTGCAGGCTCAGTAGTTGTGGTGCATGGGCTTAGTTGCTCCGCGGCATTTCCTGGACCAGGGCTCAAACCCATGTCCCCTGCACTGGCAGGCGGATTTATATAAATAGGCTCCTACAGTATTTGTCATTTGTGTATTACTTATTTCAGTTAGCATAATACCATCGAGGTTTTTCCATGTTGTAGCATGTATCAGAATTTTATTTTTAAGGCCGAATAACATTCCATTATATGTGCAGTCAGCCCTCACTGTCCGTGGGTTCTGCATATTCATATTAAGCCAACCTCAGATAAAAAATATTTGGGAAAAAAATTCCAGAAAGTCCCAAAAAGCAAAACTTGAACTTACTATGTTCCAGCTACTATTTACATAGCATTTACAATGAACTGAGTATTATAAGGAATTTAGAGATGAAGACGACAAATGTAAGGATGTGCATAGGTTATACGCATCTACTACTGCATTTTGCATATATAAGTGACTTGAGCATCCACTAAGGTCCTGGAACTAATCCCCTGAAGATATCAGGGATGACTCCATATATGTATATCAAATTCAGTTTCTGTTCATCTGTGAGTAAACACTTGGATTATTTCTCCCTTCAGCAGTTTTGTATTAATGATGAATGAAAAAGATAAAGGTGTAGTATATGATGAAAAAATGAGTTTTTAACCCAGGATGTGTAAATAATTGAATTTTTGTTCTTTTTTACCCCCCAAGATTGTTTGACTTTGAGGGCCTTTGAAATTCCATATGAACTTTAGGATGATGTTTAAAATTTCTGGCAAATACAGTGGTATTTTGACAGAGATTACATTGAATCCTTAAATCGCTTCAGGAAGTGTTCTTAATTTTAATGCAGGAATACTTCACAGATATTGCAGGTTCAGTTCCAGACCACTGCAATCAAGTAAATATTGCAATAAAGCAAGTCACATGAATTTTTTGGTTTCCCAATGCATTTAAAAGTCATGTTTACCCTGTACTACAGTTTATTAAGTGTGCAAAAACATGTCTAAAAAATATGTATATATACATTAGTTAAAATCTGTCTAAATGATATTATCAAAAAACAAAAGAAAGCAAGTGTTGGTGAGGATGTGGAGAAATTGGGACCCTCATACATTGTTGGTGGGAATGCAGAATGGTGCAGCTAGAGTATGAAGATTTCTCAAAAATTAAAATTGAAGTATCGTAGGATACAATCAGTTTTCCAACCTTTGAGTGTTTATTCAAAAAAATTGATTGGGCTTCCCTGGTGGTGCAGTGGTTACGAATCCGCCTGCCAATGCAGGCGACATGGGTTTGATTGAGCTCTAGTCTGGGGAGATCCCACATGCCACGGAGCAACTAGGCCCATGCGCCACAACTACCGAGCCTGTGCTCTAGAGCCGTGAGCCACAACTACTGAAGCTTGCGCGCCTAGAGTCCGTGCTCTGCAACAACAGAAGCCACCGCGATGAGAAGCCCGCACACCACAACCAAGAGTAGCTCCTGCTCGCTGCAACTAGAGGAAGTCCGCGTGCAGCAACAAAGACCCAATGCAGCCAGAAATAAAAAATAAAAAGATTAAAAAAATAAGAATTGTCCTGTGTTTGTTGAACCACTAACAATAGACAAGAAGTGGAAACAATCAATAACAGATAAGTAGATAAAGAAAGTGTGGTGTTTTATACACAAGTCACATATTTGGTAAATTCATTTTATTGTAATTTTTAAAATTTTAAATAAATTTATTTTTGGCTGCATTGGGTCTTTGTTGCTGCACGCAGGCTTTCTCTAGTTGTTGCGAGTGAGGGCTACTCTTTGTTGTGGTGCGCAGACTTCTCGTTGTGGTGGCTTCTCTTGTTGTGGAGCACAGGCTCTAGGTGCACAGGCTTCAGTAGTTGAGGTTCTAGAGCGCAGGCTCAGTAGTTGTGGCACACGGGCTTAGTTGCTCCGCGGCATGTGGGATCTTCGCGGACCAGGACTTGAACCCGTGTCCCCTGCATTGGCAGGCAGATTGTTAACCACTGAGCCATGAGGGAATCCCGGTAAATTTATTTTAAATTAATTTTGTTTTTAGTGTTGCGATAAGTTGACTTGTTTTCGTAATTTCCTTTTTTAATTATTCTCTGCTAGTATATAGAAATGCAGCTGATTTTTGATTGTTAATTTTGTATCCTGCTGAATTTATTAACTGTGCATGTTCATGCTTGGGGAAGTGTTTATCCTTGTAAGTGTTGGCTTCTTTGTGGATGTTGGTTTTCTGTCTGCGTTAAAGCCGTGGCTTTCCTATATATACATATGTGTATATGTACATATGTATGTGGGTATATGATAGAGATAAAAAAAGAGATTTTTTTTTCCTCCTTCTTTCCTTGTCTCATTTGGTTAAAGTAAAAACTCAATATTTTAAATACCAATTTATACATTTATTTTAATGAATCATATTGCTCTGCTCATTTAATAAAAATGTCCTGGAAATGACTTTATCATCCCTTTTATAAACACTTTTTAAATGTCCGAAACAGTTTTTCCAAGTTTTTTTTTTAAACACCTTTATTGCAGTATAATTGCTTTACAGTGGTGTGTTAGTTTCTGCTTTATAACAAAGTGAATCAGTTATACATATACATATGTCCCCATATCTCTCCCCTCTTGCGTCTCCGTCCCTCCCACCCTCCCCATCCCACCCCTCTAGGTGGTCACAAAGCACTGAGCTGATCTCCCTGTGCTATGTGGCTGCTTCCCACTCAGTGTTTTACATTTGGTAGTGTATGTATGTCCATGCCACTCCCAAGTATGTTTTAAAGAAACCATACTTTGGATTTTCTCTTTTTAATTTTTTCTGTTGTTTTGGAAGAGTTGTGTTTAATATCACAGTAACAATAATAGGTTTTAGTCTTACTAATAATTTTTAAAGGAGAACTGTAGGCAATGGTCTCATTTGTAAATCTGCCTGTACTTTTTTTTTATGCGGTACGTGGGCCTCTGACTGTTGTGGCCTCTCCCGTTGCGGAGCACAGGCTGCAGACGCCCAGGCTCAGCAGCCATGGCTCACGGGCCCAGCCACTCAGCGGCATGTGGGATATTCCCGGACTGGGACTTGAATCCATGTCCCCTGCATCGGCAGGCGGTCTCTTCAACCACTGCGCCACCAGGGAAGCCCTGCCTGTACTTTTAATATGAGCGTTTTATCGTATCTATGGGAAATGTTATGTCTTTAAAAAACACTTTTATTTATGAACACTTTACAAAAGTATTTTGTATAAAAAAGCAAAAAATTTCAAAATGCAAATTAAGACAATAACTACTTTTCCTCAGTCTTAGACTTTGTAAAGGATAGTAGTAGCACTTATATTTGCTTTATAAGATGTCCGTATCTTCAAAAGTCGTTCTAGGTTAATTATACATTTGCTGGTAGAATATTTCTCCAGCCTTGTGAATGTTATTAAATAATGTCTAAGGTTGGAGTTATTTTATTTGTAACTTTTGGGTTACAGCAAATGTTATAAATGCCATATTTTACTAATACCTTGTTATATTGAAGGGTAGTTTTATTGGTTGTTAGTTCTTTTGAAACATGGTGGTCCACAGTAAAATACTCAGTTAATAAATTAGAACTTTTACATTCATTCTTTTTAATAATTGAAACTTATAAAATATTATTGTCTAAATCTTCATATACTAGTAAGTTTTTATGATACATATACACATATACGTCAGTGTTTATTCCACTTTATTACTGGAAAAGTTAATTCTTTTTAACATCTACAGTGATGTTGAAAACCTTCTGTTTGAAGGTTTTTTTTTTTTTTAGTTGAGGTATAATTGATGTACAATATTACGTAAGTTTCAGTTATGCAGCATAGAGATTCACAGGTTTTAAAGATCATGTTGCCTTTGTAGTTATTATAAAATATTGGCTATATTCCTTGTGTTCTGCAATATATTCTTTTAGGTTATTTATTTGATACATAGTAGTTTGCGCCTCTTAATCCAGTGCCCCTATCTTGCCTCTTCCTCCTTCCTTTTCCCCACTGGTAACCACTAGTCTGTTCTCCATAATTATGAGTCTGTTTTATTTTGTTGTATTAATGATTTATCTTTTTTTTTTTTTTTTGTCTGAATATCTTCTACTCTCTAGAGAAAATATCACTCTGCAAAAGAAGCTTATGAACAGCTTTTAGGGACAGAAAACCTACCTGCACAAGTAAAAGCAACTGTTTTACAACAGTTAGGTACATAAAAATTTACTTTTTATTATATATTGTAGTATTTTAAACATTTTGGCACTGGTGGGTGGGAGCAGTTGTAACTCATCTGCTTAAAAATAAGTTTTCATTAAACTTCTGTGTTTTAGGATTAATTCTGACATAAATTATTTTGAGATGGTATTTAAAATGAGTATTTTATGTTGTAAATGTTCCCAAAGTAAATGTATTCCTTCTCTTTTGTCAAGAGTTGATAATATATTTATTCCTACTATCTAGCACAGTTCATCTCAAAATTTATCTAAATACAGTGGTCCAGTGCAACTAGTCCTTTTAAATTCTCAAAATTACCCCTTAGTAACTGACCTCTGGAGGAGGTTTGAATATTTCCATGTGCTTAGCACTCTGAAGTCAATTCAATTGAAATAATTCAAACGGCCAGGTTAGTGCTATTGAGCTTGAAATACAATATATTTCATTGTATGACTTAATGGAACTATCTCACCTAAAAATTATAGAAGAGTTCGTTATTTTCTCCAGCTACTTGTTATATTCTTATGTTTTAAAAGCAAAGGTTTGGTGTTCAAAAATAATATAAGTAATGCATCAGTACTACTCAGATGATAGTAAGAATATTCAGTAATTCATTTTGTTGGTTATTTATCATGTATAATTTAATATATGGGTTGGGTTTTTTAAATTTGTTTTTCCTTTCGCTGTTTTTGGTTTTGAGTAAATAATTCTAAATTTTAATCAAGTTTGTGATAATGTGAATATTTTTATAATGGCTGTATTTTACCTATAATGTCAAAAGCAATTAGTAATACTTCTGCCTAAGTGATAGTTTTGCAAAGGTAATCTTATACATGTAAATTGACTAACAACTGAAGCATTAATTTCTATTTGTTTTAAATGTTTAACATTTTTTCATGATCCAGTCTTAACATTGTCTCTGTAGCTGTAACTCTAAACCTCTTCATTAAGCACTGTACTGCTTTTGTAACTTTTGGAACCAGTTTTTCATTTAGATATCCATATATCCCTGGAGGTGTTTTGTTGTTGTTTTTGATCTAATGTTGTTATATTTAGGATTATATGAGAACAATTAGTGTAATTAAAGTGTAGGATCTTTGGGAAGGTGTTTTTGTTTTTAATTATTTATCTTTGAGTATTTTTACTTTTATTGATTCCTGTGAGATAAGTATGGACTTTCTAGATTATTTTCAGAATAAACCTTTAAAGCACAAGTAAATTAATCATCTTTGTATTCTTTGGTTTATAAATTGGAAAACTTTTTTCCAAATTAAATTTAGAAAAGGAGTATCTATCTATGGCTTCTATGCAGTACTCCTGATGTTTCAAATTTCTTTCTATTCTTTAAGAGTCCTCATAGCTTTGAGTATATCTTTTTAGTAAAATGGATTTTTCTATAGTAGTTACTTTTGGTAGGTTGATATTTAGGGAAATTTTGATTCAAGATAAATAAATGTACTAAAAGGGTATTTTAATTTATTTGTGTGCTTCATGGTATTCTTGAAGCTAGAAGAATAGTTTAATTATGGATAAATGCTTGCAATTGTTTAATTATAGGATGGATGCATCATAACATGGATCTACAAGGAGACAAAGCCACCAAGGAAAGCTATGCTATTCAGTATCTCCAAAAGTCATTGGAGGCAGATCCTAATTCTGGCCGGTCTTGGTATTTCCTTGGCAGGTGAGACCAGACACTTGGGTTGTGCTGCCTAGAGTTGATTTATAATCTAAAATGTTAATAACATAATGTGCTTAGTAACATTTTATTTTAAATACATTATAATAGCGATTCTTGAGAGGTAAAATTGGATCACTCTGAGTTAGGTGCTTTTACTGAGGAATTCTTATTTTGCTTATTAGATTTTATTTTCACATTGTCTTCACGTGACTTGAATTATCACTAGTTTTCGGAGAGTTTTGAAGAGTTTTAAAGAATTTTCAGAAAATTCATTTTTATTTTACCTGAGGACCACCAGTAGCCTATGGAAAAATTTATTGAAATTGTTTGAGGTCTGAATTCTCATTCCACCTATTAATGAATGGATTGGATTAGATATGTCAGGTACCTTTTCTCAAGGTTATAAATTTAGTTGTCCTTCTTGGTTTGACTGTGAATTTTGCCCCATACTTTTTCACATTGAATTTTTTGTTTTCTAGGACATTTGACATAAAGTCTAAATCAAACTTACGTTTTGTGTTAATTTTAATTTTTTTTAGTTTTTGCGGTACACGGGCCTCTCACTGTTGTGGCCTCTCCCGCTGCGGAGCACAGGCTCCGGACGCTCAGGCTCAGCGGCCATGGCTCACGGGCCCAGCCGCTCCGTGGCATGTGGGATCTTCCCGGATCGGGGCACGAACCCATGTTCCCTGCATCGGCAGGCGGACTCTCAACCACTGCGCCACCAGGGAAGCGCCTAATTTTTAGTTTTTAATATCTTTCTGTTTTAAAAAGTAAAGTATATTTATATTTGTGTCAGATTAGTATTAGGATAGTTCCTTTTTAAAATATTTGATTTTCTATTATGTTTAATAAGAATTAAAGTTAGCTACTTTCAGTGGAGTTTTTCGTAGTCTCCCCCAGGCTTATAAAAGAGTGTACTTTGAGTTGCTTGTCAACTTAGTTTTTTCTCCTCTACTAAAGGTCCTCCAGGAGAAAATGAATCTTTCCTATCTTCCATTGCCTTGCAATGTGCCTAGATCGATCCAATATTTAATAAATTGAATAAGTGAACTAAATAAGTGGCATTTGGAGCTAATATTATTACCTCCTTTGCACAATATTTGTCTTCATACAGTGATTGTAAAAGAAGCTTATCTGTAGGGAGGGAGAGGTGTGACGTATACTACTAGGTTTTTATTAGCACTTCGCTAGTATAGATTAAAAGAATATGACCCAGGATATTGTTTTCCTTTTTATCGAAGATAAAAATTTGTAGCATGATGTAGTCTACATTGTGTGTGACTTCTTAGTATAAGGGATCCTTATTGTTGTTTCTGTTTAATTGCAGCCATGTACAATGAAGGTGCAATGAAATATGTTTAAAATCAGCATTTTAGTAGGGTGCACTTTCCCATCTGTTTAAGAACAGCAGTATTCCACAGAGGGCTTTATTAGAGGTTATCTGAATTTAAAACATTGACATATGCTTTGTTTTTAACTTTTTTGGATAAAAGTTTCTACAAGTACAGAACAGTCTCTTCATTTCTCAACTAGAAGATACCTAACCTTTTTGGGCTAAGGATTGTCATTTTAGACAGTTTATTTTTAGTATTTTTTTCTATAACTTTGTTTATCTTCTGCCTTTTGATATATTGCTTCTACTTGGCTTTATTGATAGAAAAATCAAATTTGTGAAAAATATTTTAAAACTTATTGACACTCTGAATGGGCATCTCACTGCTGGTAAAATTTACAGAGATTTGATGATCCTAGTATTTCAGAGACCGTATGTTACCTCTGTGTTCAAGGCTGTGTTGCATATTATTGCTGCTGCTTGTTTGGAATGTGTATGTTAAAGGAATGGGGTAATACAGTAATAACACTAGTAATGACAATGTTAAATAGTCTCACACAGTCAGAAAACTGTTAAGAGTTGGGAATGATCAGACAGCAACTTAGTTCACCCTCTTTTTTTTTTTTTTGGTGTTGCGGTACGTGGGCCTCTCACTGCTGTGGCCTCTCCCGTTGTGGAGCACAGGCTCCGGACGCTCAGGCTCAGCAGCCATGGCTCACAGGCCCAGCTACTCCGCAGCATGTGGGATCTTCCCGGACTGTGGCTCGAACCCGTGTCTCCTGCATCGGCAGGCGGACTGTCAACCACTGCGCCGCCAGGGAAGCCCTAGTTCACCCTCTTATGAATCAGATGGGGGACATGAGTTCAAAGAAGTAAAGTGGTTTTTTTGAAGTAACATAGCTAATTAATGTCACAAAAAGAACTAGAACCCAGCTTTACTCAGTGCTGCTTCTGTTATACCAGCCTACCTCAGAGGAACCTAGACAACTTGTGTTGGAGAGAAAAGCCCTGGTCAGTGGACTAGACAAACTTGGACACACTGAATTTTTGTTTTGATTTTTAAAAAACGGAATGTGAGGGCTCCCCTGGTGGCACAGTGGTTGAGAGTTCGCCTGCCGATGCGGGGGACACGGGTTCCTGCCCCGGTCCGGGAAGATCCCACATTCCGCTGAGCGGCTGGGCCTGTGAGCCGTGGCCACTGAGCCTGCGCGTCCGGAGCCTGTGCTCCACAACAGGGGAGGCCACAACAGTGAGAGGCCCGCGTACCACAAAAAAAACCCAAACAAAAACGGAATGTGAAAATGCTGGTTTCAGGAAATATTTCCAGTTCTCCTAATATTTAGGAAGGAGATATATATATATATATACACACACACATACACACACATATATATACACACACACACACACATATATACACACACACACATATATAAATATATATAAATATACGTGTATATATATACATATATATACACACACACAGCATTTGTCTGATAATATGAAATTTGGTTTTGTTAAAAAATATTTTTGTCTGTTACTATTCATATAGTCTCTAATATCTGTGCATGTTTGCATTACTGTTTCCTTTTTAATTCTGCCTCAGATTCTTACGTTGTATGCACTCTTTGAAACTGCATCTCTTTCTCTTTTACTGGCATTTCTGATGTCTCTTAACCCACAAATAGCCATTTTCTAAACTTACTTTTATCGCTTTTTTATGTGGAATTTGATATTAACTGTATCTCAGTTTTGTATGTTTCATGAGTTAAGGAATATTTGTTATGAGTATTGTAAGTTCAGAAAGGAAAATTCCGATGTGCTAGTGAAATTAAAATCATTATCAACATTTAATTTCTCTTTGTGTTTTAGCTCTATATTCTTGTAGCATAAGAAGCTTGAGTATAAAGTACATATAAAAAGAGCTCTGTGTATTTAAACCTGAATGTTCTAGCAGTGAACAAATCTGGGCTATAGTGGTTTGAAAAGAGTTCATTATGTAATGTGTTTGCAGTCATAAGAGAGAAAGTTCATTTAACAGCAAATTATAATGTAGATTAAAATCAGTGTCGAAATCTATATGTAAACATGTTGCTAATAAGTATTTTTCCTTTCCATATATATAATTTTGGTAAACTAATATAGTTAATTTAAGCATTTATGAATACTTCATATAAATATATATATATATCTATTTCTCCCCTCTTTCAGGTGCTACTCAAGTATTGGGAAAGTTCAGGATGCCTTTATATCTTACAGGCAGTCTATTGATAAATCAGAAGCAAGTGCAGATACCTGGTGTTCAATAGGGTAAGGCTTGTGTGTGTAAAATTTGCAATATTTTTAACTGATACACAAGTTTATTGAACTACATCTAATATACTATGTAATAGTCTTACACCCAGTCAGTTTCAGAAAACTTCATTTCTCTTTCCAGTGTGCTCTATCAGCAGCAAAATCAGCCTATGGATGCATTACAGGCCTATATTTGTGCTGTACAGTTGGACCATGGGCATGCAGCAGCCTGGATGGACCTAGGCACTCTCTATGAATCCTGCAACCAACCTCAGGATGCCATTAAATGCTACTTAAATGCAACTAGAAGCAAAAGTTGTAGTAATAGCTCTATGCTCACAGGAAGAATTAAGTTTTTACAGGTAAATTTTTAAAATAGCATATTTTAAAAGATATTTCCATATGATAACTGGCACAGTAGGGTGGCTGGAAAGTTTGTTTTTGTTTTGATGTGAATAACTTGTTTCTCTACTTTTTAATATTTTGTGATATTATTTTTCACTTTAAGATATACTGTATTGAAAATGTTCTTTTGCATCTTTATTTTGTTAATGCATGTTAATTTGCATGATTTTGTGTGCTATCTATGTTTTTAAGTTACAGCATTTTAGAGAAAAAAACACATTGTTTTTCACTCTTGCTTGAAGTTTCATGGAAGGTATCCATGGTAATTCTGAAAAACAGAATTTAGCTTTGTTCTGATTCTCGCTAGTGTATTCTAGTTGCCCTCTTTATACTTAGCGTATATCTGAAACCCCAAATTTATAATCTGCTTTCTTTAAAAAATAAAAACCTGTAACATTGAGGAAGTTTTGGTGGACTTGCTAATTACTCAAGTAGTCCTGTGTTAAATTTGCTTTTTACATAATTTTTCCTAGGCTCAGTTGTGTAACCTTCCACAAGGTAGTCTACAGAATAAAACTAAATTACTTCCTAGTATTGAGGAGGCATGGAGCCTACCAATACCCGCAGAGCTTACCTCCAGGCAGGGTGCCATGAACACAGCACAGCAGGTGAGAAGTTGGGTTATCTTCTGTAGGTGCCCAGCTTTAAGGGTTCTTTCCAGTTGGTAGTGATCAGACTTAAATTACAGTAGAATTGGCTTTTTTAAAAAATTAAAATCCTTCATATCTAATTGTAAAGGGATTTTAGATCAAAATAGAACTTCCTCTGATATGGGAAGGAACTTTGGGTACCAATTTAAAACTTTTGTATAGTTTAATGATTTTAAAAGGGATTTCTTCTTTTTTTACTTTTTGCGGTACGCGGGCCTCCCACTGCTGTGGCCTCTCCCGTTGTGGAGCACAGGCTCTGGATATGCAGGCTCAGCGGCCATGACTCATGGGCCTAGTTGCTCCGCGACATGTGGGATCCTCCCAAACCGGGGCACGAGCCCGTGTCCCCTGCATCAGCAGGCAGACTCTCAACCACTGCGCCACCAGGGAAGCTGCAAAAGGGATTTCTTAAGGGACTGTTACACAGTGGTTTATTTAATGTTTTAAAAACTAAGTTTTTCAAAAGAAGATACACATTCCTCCATTGATGAATCATTTGATTTTGATTTTCAGTTGCAATTCATGATGTCCACATAGTTTTGAAAGTATGCAGCTTATAAAGTTTTGTAATTTGAATGCATGAATTAAGAATATGTAGAACCATGTTTTTGTTTTACTTCTGTGATCCTTAGGCTTACAAAGTTCATCATCCAAATACTGAACCTGTATTAAGCCTCAGTCAAACGCCAGTTTCACAACAGCCCTTGCCAGTATGCATGATTACTTCTAACGAAGTAGATGGCCTGTCCAGTCCTGCGAAGAGGAAAAGAACATCTAGTCCAACAAAGGTATATATACATTTTAGAGAAATGGAAAATCCCAATCAGAAGTGAAGCTAAAAGTCTGTAATTGTGCCTGTCTTAAATTTTAAACTATGTACATCAGAGATTGAAAAGGTTTTGTTATTTTGCTATTATAAGCAGTATTTCCTACCCTGAAATTGTAGCATCATTTATAGAAAGTAGTGATAGAAATATAGAAAGTAGTGATAACTTTATGTTCATCAAGTGATTTTATTCATTTCCCTGCTTTTATGAATTTAATGTACTTTATATCACCACTTCAGACGTTAAAATAAATTAAGTGTTGGATATAATGGATAACCTGTTAGAGTTTTGAGTCATTTTTAGATATGAGCCTTTTAAGGTGAAGTTAAAGAATGAATGACAATTCAAATTCATAATTTTCCAAATTGATTATGCATTAAAAATTTTTTTTAACGATTTTAAAAGATAAGCTTTATTTATGTGTAAATACTCCAATTCCTAGTCATTTGGTATCTCACTAGTCATAATTATTGGTGTATGAGTTTTAACCAAGTATTTTTTAATTTTTACAAATAAATTTTCCTCAGAATAGTTCTGAGAACTGGAATAGTGACCATACTGTTTCACATACTTCAGTACAGCAACAAGTTCATTCATGGTGTCTGACACCACAGAAATTACAGGTATGAAATATTCTTTTGACGGTTTTAACACCATGTTTTAATGCAGTCGAGGTAGTAAACTTTAAGCTTTTCTGGGTATTCTTAAAATTGAATGGCAGTAAGCCATTCAAACATGACGTAAATTAAAACGAACATAAGTATAATGAACCTACATTTTCCAGAGGAATAGAGATAATTCATTTTTGTTTTTTACCTTTTTAAAACAAGCAATATATTCATATGTTTGAAATTTAAGAATTATTAGAGGGCTTCCCTGGTAGCACAGTGGTTAAGAATCTGCCTGCCAGTGCAGCAGACACGGGTTTGAGCCCTGGTCCGGGAAGATCCCACATGACACAGGGTAACTAAGCCCATGCCCCACAACTACTGAGCCCTAGAGCCCACGAGCCACAACTACTGAACCCGCATGCTACAACTGCTGAAGCCTGCGTGCCTAGAGCCCATGCTCCCCAACAAGAAAAGCCACTGCAATGAGCAGCCTGCGTACCACAGCGAAGAGTGGCCCCCGCTCGCCGCAACTGGAGAAAGCCCACGCATGGCAACAAAGACCCAACTCGGCCAAAAATAAATAAATAAATTTATTTTAAAAACCCCGAATTATTAGAATATAGGGTGCACAGGTATAAAGAGTCCTTCCAGTTCCTGCCTCCATCCACTTAATTTCCCTTTCCTACAAATAATCAAAAGTTTGTTTTGTTTTTTTGTTTTGTTACTAGAGATACATTGTACATGTACAAGAAAATATGCTGGTCTCATAGATTGCCTTTTGTCTTTTATTCAAATGTAGGTAGAATGCTATGTGTAAGTATCAGGACCTTGTCTTCCCTCCTGGCTCACTTTCTCCAAAGATGTATCTTTGAGACCTTTTCATGTCTTTGTATCACTTCCTTGTTCTTTTATGGCTACATAATACTACATTTTAAAATTCCTCGGAAGCCACATTTTATTCAACTGGTTTTCTATTGTTGGACTTTTATATCATTTCCAGTATTTTATAAACGATGTTGCTCTTAATTAGCATTGCTGTTATAACACATCTTACAGTTAAACAGCTTTCTCTTTGAAGATTGTGATTTCCTGTCCATGTATTTAACTCAAAACATAAAAATTACCTTCTTTGGATGAATTCTTGTGTTTTTACTTTTTCTTAGCTTTTTGTAAGGACTTCATTTTGGGACTGATTACTTTTGGTTAGAAATCACTGTGTTTCACTTCAAAAGTTCTGTGTTTGTAATCTTTTCAGTGACACTTTGCCTGATAGTGACTTATTTATTTTTTTGAATACTTTTTCATTTTTCCAGCACTTGGAACAGCTGCGCATAAATAGAGACAGTTTAAATCCGGCACAGAAACTGATTCTGGGACAGTTGGAAACTCAACTTGTCTTAATGCAACAAGTATGTATACCATTTTCATTCCGATATTTATCATTATGTTAAGTATTTTTCTTGAATACAATATATTTTTAGAGTTTAATACATATTTCTACTTCCTATGTGTAGTCAATAGAATTTATATATCTGAGCTTTAAATATCACTAATGGACAGTTCACTTTCTTTAAATAGCCACAAATTAGTTTAGAAAATAACAGCTAGTATTTTACGTTTTTTTGCATATTTCCAGTGTGTTCCGTAGGCTTACTTTTATTTTTTTATAATGAACAAAATATTCATACTGAGGTGGAGCTGTTTTAAGGGTTGTTATCAGGGATTTGGTATAAATGTAATGGAATGGCTGTTTGAAATCCCCTAGTTTATGATGGGAAATAAGGCCTATAAATTACTAAGTTATAATTTTCAGTGCTTTTCTTTTGCCCTTATACCACTAATGAGAGCTTTCTTTAGCATATAGTGAAAAAGGTTGTGCTTTACCCATATGAACATAGCATTTTATTTCTAAAATGTATGTTTTTTAATCTAGCGAGATTAATTTTTTTGATAAAGTTAGGAATGTATTGATTATACATTTCAAAGTCATACAAACAGGTTTTCGTTTTTGTTTTTGAAGATGAGACAAACAGGACAAACTGCTGTTCTACCCAGAGTACCTAGTGTCTCTCAGCTTGAAGTACCTTTGTCCAGTGGACCTTCTTCTGCAGGCGATACTCCTTGCGGCACATCAAAAACGCTAGGGAGTACGGACACGATTTTGGTAGGCGATAATTATATAACAGGAAGTGGAAGTAATGGAAATGTGCCTTATCTGCAGCAAAACACACTCACTCTACCTCATAACTGCACAAACCTGACCAGCAGCACAGAAGAGCCATGGAGAAAACAGCTATCTAACTCCACTCAGGTAAAAGAAAGATTAGCTGCTTTGTTTGTTCTTATATAGTAGGTTTTTCTTTAACTTGTATACATTTTGAAGAGAAGAAATTAAAATATAAGAAATATTATCTTTAAAAACTAATTTTAAATAATTCACAATTATCTGAGAATTTTGTTAACAGTATTAATACTACATTGTCAGCTCATCTGTGCACGTGAGTTACTTCCTTATCCAGTATAAATTAATATACGTAAATTAGGTTATTAGAGATAAAGGCAAAGAAGGAAGAAAGCACAGCCTTATAATTCTTTTAAATCCTGTTGCTTAATGAATTAAGGCATCATGACCATGTTTTTTAATTGCAGTTATTTAATAACTGGAAGTATTTTCTGCATATAATAAGTGCTCTGCCAGTTGTGAAGTGTTTATTTTAATGTGGTAAAAAGACTAATAAGGTTTCACCAACCATAAATTACAATAAAATGTGACTTGCATTATGCAGAGAAAGTAGCTTAGGTGAGAACCAAGATGTTACAGTCACAGAAAACAGAATTTAAAAGCAGAAAGGTAGTACAGATGTGGCTACAGTGTAGTTTATGAAGAGGGAACACAAGGGATGCAGCTTAATTTGTGAAGGGCAAATGGGAGTTATTAAAAGTTTTGATGTAGAGATAGGAATTTCTTAAACACCCTCTTCTTTAAATTTATTAATTGACTACATTTTAGAACACTTCTTAAGTGGTTTATAGGAAATTGAGCCAAAAATACAAAAAGTCCCCCAAAGTTCCCAATCCATGGTTTCCGCTATCCTGAACATCTCGTAGTAATGTGGTACATTAATTACAAGTGCTAAGACAATATTAATACTTCATTGTTAATTAACCCCCATAATTTACATTCTGATGCACTCTGTTGCACATTGTGTAGGTTTTCACCGGTGTGTATGACTTGCAACCCCTTCACAGAAGAACAAAATAGAGTCACTGTCCTAAATGTATCCTGTGCTCCATCTCTCTATTTCTCCTGCCTCCCTTAAATGTGGAGAAACCACAGATACTCTTATTGTCTATATAGTTGCCTTCTCCAGAATGTTATAGTGTAAAGCTATTATAAAAATTCACATGCAGATTTGTGTGGACCTAACTTCTCAGCTTATTTAGGCAAAAACTGAGGAGCATGATTATTGGATCATATTGTTAGACTACTATCAATACTTCTGTAAGAAACTGATAACTGTCTTCTAAAACAGGGTCCCCAGCCCCCGGGCCAAGGACTGGTACTGGTCCGTGGCATGTTAGGAACCAGGCTGCATAGCAGGAGGTGAGCAGTGGGCAAGTTAGTGAAGCTCCATCTGTATTTACAGCTGCGCCACATCACTTACATTACCACCTGAGCTCTGCCTCCTGTCAGATCAGTGGCAGCATTAGATTCTCATAGGAGCGCGAACCCTACTGTGAACTGCACATGTGAAGGATCTAGATTTCACATTCTTTATGAGAATTAATGCCTGATAATCTGAGGTAAAGCTGAGGCAGTGATGTTAGTGCTGGGGAGCACCTGCAAATACAAATTATCATTAGCAGAGAGGTTTGACTGCACAGAGACCATAATAAATCGTTTGTAGACATATCAAACCCCTATCAGTGAGTGGCAAGTGAAAACAAGCTCAGGGCTCCCACTGATTCTGCATTATAGTGAGTTGTATAATTATTTTATTATATATTATAATGTAATAATACAAAGAAAGTGCACAGTACATGTGATGCGTAGGAATCATCCTTCTCTCCTCCCCTGTGGAAAAAGTGTCAAAAGGTTTGGGGACTGCTGTTCTAAAGGGACTTTGATGGTCATTTGCCTCTCACAGTGACTGAGGCTTCTTTTTGCTCTAGCTTCTCCCACCAATTGAGAGTTGCTTATTTAATTCAGGCAGATACAAAGTACTATAGGTTGGGTGGTTTATAAACAACAGACATGTATTTGTTATACTTCTGGAGTCTGAAAAGTCCAAGATCAAGCCATCAGCAAATTATGATGTCTTTTGAGGGCCCTCAACCTTTTTCATAGTCAGATTTCTCATAGATAGCAAAGGATCAGCCTCAGTGGTTTGTTTTATAAGGCACACAGATTCCTTTCGTAAAGCCTCTGCACTTTTAAGCTCATCACCCCTAAAGGCCTGCCTCCAGATACCGTCAAGACAGAATTTCAACATAACATTTCTGGGGACACGTTCAGTTGATGGCCTTAGTGTTTTGGATTTTAGTAACACTAAAAGAGAGGTAGGGGTATCTCATTGTTAAAATTTACTATTGCCAATGATTTTTTTTTTTTTTTTTGCGGTACAGGGGCCTCTCACTGTTGTGGCCTCTCCCGTTGCGGAGCACAGGCTCCAGACGCGCAGGCTCAGCAGCCGTGGCTCACAGGCCCAGCCGCTTCACGGCATGTGGGGTCTCCCTGGACCGGGGCATGAACCTGTGTCCCCTGCATCGGCAGGCGGACTCTCAACCACTGCACCACCAGGGAAGCCCCGCTAATAATTTTTGAAGCATCTTTACATATGCTTATTTGCCATCTGTATATGTGCCTTGGGGAGCTGTTTGTTTACCTCTTTCGCCCATTTTATTATTGGGTGGTTCATTTAACTATTAGGTATTAATAGCTTTCCCCCCTGTATTTTGGGTAACAGTTTTTAATAAGATATGTCTTTTTAAATATAGTTTCCCTATCTCCATTTGTCTTCTCACTCTATGATAGTGTCTTTCATAGAGTAGAAGTTTTAAATTTTAATAATGTCCAGCTTATCAATTCTTTTTCATGACCATATGTTAGAAGTATATCTAAAAAGTTATCGCCATGCCCAAGGTATCTAGACTTTTCCCTTATGTTACCTTATGTTACCTATGTAGTTTCATACTTTTGCATTTTACATTTAAGTCTGTGACCCACTTTGGGTTAATTTTTGTGAATAGTGTAAGATGTGTGCAAAGGTTCATTTTTTCAAATGTGGATTCTCATTTTTTCCAGCACCACTTGTTCAAAAGACAATCTCTAATTCATTGTGTTACCTCTGCTCCGTTGTCAAAGATCAGTTGACTGTATTTCTGTGGGTTTATTTATCTGGTGTATGTTTTTTTCCATTGATCATTTGTCCTTTTTTTTTTTTTTTTTTTTTTTTTGCCAATACCATTCTCCCATGATTAGTTTAGCTTTATACTAAATCATGAAATAAAGTTGTGTCAGTCCTCCAAATTTGTTCTTCAATAATGTGTTGGATATTTTGGTCTTTTGTGTCTTCATATAAACTCGAGAATCACTTTGTTAACATTTATAAAAATAATGGTGGAATTTTTTCCATTTGCGTGCATTGAATCCATAAACTGAGATTGTAAGAACTGATATCTTTTTTTTTTTTTTAACATCTTTATTGGGGTATAATTGCTTTACAATGGTGTGTTAGTTTCTGCTTTGTAACAAAGTGAATCAGTTATACATATACATATGTTCCCATATCTCTTCCCTCTTGCGTCTCCCTCCCTCCCACCCTCCCCATCCCACCCCTCCAGGCTGTCACAAAGCACCGAGCCAATATCCCTGTGCCTTGCGGCTGCTTCCCACTAGCTATCTGTCTTACTACGTTTGTTAGTGTGTACATGTCCATGACTCTCCCTCGCCCCGTCACTGCTCACCCTTCCCCCTCCCCATAACCCCAAGTCCGTTCTCTAGGAGGTCTGCATCTTTATTCCTGCCTTACCCCTAGGTTCTTCATGACATTTTTTTTTCTTAAATTCCATATATATGTGTTAGCATACGGTATTTGTCTTTCTCTTTCTGACTTACTTCACTCTGTATGACAGACTCTAGGTCTATCCACCTCATTACAAATAGCTCAATTTCGTTTCTTTTTATGGCTGAGTAATATTCCATTGTATATATGTGCCACATCTTCTTTATCCATTCATCCGATGATGGGCACTTAGGTTGTTTCCATCTCCGGGCTATTGTAAATAGAGCTGCAATGAACATTTTGGTACATGACTCTTTTTGAATTTCGGTTTTCTCAGGGTATATGCCCAGTAGTGGGATTGCTGGGTCATATGGTAGTTCTATTTGTAGTTTTTTAAGGAACCTCCATACTGTTCTCCACAGTGGCTGAACCAATTCACATTCCCACCAGCAGTGCAAGAGGGTTCCCTTTTCTCCACACCCTCTCCAGCATTTATTGTTTCTAGATTTTTTGATGATGGCCATTCTGACTGGTGTGAGATGATATCTCATTGTAGTTTTGATTTGCATTTCTCTAATGATTAATGATGTTGAGCATTCTTTCATGTGTTTGTTGGCAGTCTGTATATCTTCTTTGGAGAAATGTCTATTTAGGTCTTCTGCCCATTTTTGGATTGGGTTGTTTGTTTTTTTGTTATTGAGCTGCATGAGCTGCTTGTAAATTTTGGAGATTACTCCTTTGTCAGTTGCTTCATTTGCAAATATTTTCTCCCATTCTGAGGGTTGTCTTTTGGTCTTGTTTATGGTTTCCTTTGCTGTGCAAAAGCTTGAAGTTTCATTAGGTCCCATTTGTGTACTTTTGTTTTTATTTCCATTTCTCTAGAAGGTGGGTCAAAAAGGATCTTGCTGTGATTTATGTCATAGAGTGTTCTGCCTATGTTTTCCTCTAAGAGTTTGATAGTTTCTGGCCTTACATTTAGGTCTTTAATCCATTTTGAGCTTATTTTTCTGTATGGTGTTAGGGAGTGATCTAATCTCATACTTTTACATGTACCTGTCCAGTTTTCCCAGCACCACTTATTGAAGAGGCTGTCCTTTCTCCACTGTACATTCCTGCCACCTTTATCAAAGATAAGGTGTTTATATGTTCGTGGGTTTATCTCTGGGCTTTCTAGCCTCTTCCATTGATCTTTCTGTTTTTGTGCCAGTACCATACTGTCTTGATTACTGTACCTTTGTAGTATAGTCTGAAGTCAGGGAGCCTGATTCCTCCAGCTCCTTTTTTCGTTCTCAAGATTGCTTTGGCTATTCGGGGTCTTTTGTGTTTCCATACAAATTGTGAAATTTTTTGTTCTAGTTGTGTGAAAAATGCCAGTGGTAGTTTGATAGGGATTGCATTGAATCTGTAGATTGCTTTGGGTGGTAGAGTCATTTTCACAATGTTGATTCTTCCAATCCAAGAACATGGTATATCTCTCCATCTATTTGTATCATCTTTAATTTCTTTCATCAGTGTCTTACAATTTTCTGCATACAGGTCTTTTGTCTCCTTAGGTAGGTTTATTCCTAGATATTTTATTCTTTTTGTTGCATTGGTAAATGGGAGTGTTTTCTTGATTTCACTTTCAGATTTTTCATCATTAGTGTATAGGAATGCCAGAGATTTCTGTGCATTAATTTTGTATCCTGCTACTTTACCAAATTCATTGATTAGCTCTAGTAGTTTTCTGGTAGCATCTTTAGGATTCTCTATGTATAGTATCATGTCATCTGCAAACAGTGACAGCTTTACTTCTTCTTTTCTGATACGGATTCCTTTTATTTCCTTTTCTTCTCTGATTGCTGTGGCTAAAACTTCCAAAACTATGTTGAATAAGAGTGGTGAGAGTGGGCAACCTTGTCTTGTTCCTGATCTTAGTGGAAATGCTTTCAGTTTTTCACCATTGAGGACGATGTTGGCTGTGGGCTTGTCATATATGGCTTTTATTATGTTGAGGAAAGTTCCCTCTATGCCTACTTTCTGCAGGGTTTTTTATCATAAATGGGTGTTGAATTTTGTCAAAAGCTTTCTCTGCATCTATTGAGATGATCATATGGTTTTTCTCCTTCAGTTTGTTAATATGTTTTATCACATTGATAGATTTGTGTATATTGAAGAATCCTTGCATTCCTGGAATAAACCCTACTTGATCCTTTTAATGTGCTGTTGCATTCTGTTTGCTAGTATTTTGTTGAGGATTTTTGCATCTGTGTTCATCAGTGATATTGGCCTGTAGTTTTCTTTCTTTGTGACATCCTTGTCTGGTTTTGGTATCAAGGTGATGGTGGCCTCGTAGAAGGAATTTGGGAGTGTTCCTCCCTTAGTAGTCTCTTTTGATGCTTTGTATTTCTGTGGTGTCCATTGTAACTTCTATTTTTCACTTCTAATTATATTGATTTGAGTCCTCTTCCTCTTTTTCTTGATGAGTCTGGCTAAAGGTTTATTATCAATTTTGTTTATCTTCTCAAAGAACCAACTTTTAATTTTACTTTTCTCTGCTGTTGTTTTGTTTCTATTTCATTTATTTCTGCTGTGATCTTTAGGATTTCTTTCCTTCTACAAACTTTGGGTTGTGTTCGTTCTTCTTTCTCTAGTTCCTTTAGCTTTAAGGTTGATTGTTTATTTGAGATTCTTTTAGTTTCTTGAGGTAGTATTATATTGCTATAAAACTGCCTATTAGACCTGCATTTGTTGCATCCCATACATTTTGGATGGTCATGTCTTTGTTGTCATTTGTCTCTAGGTTTTTTTTTTTAATTTATTTACTTTATTTATTTTTGGCTGTGTTTTGTCTTCATTCCTGTGTGTGGCCATTCTTTGTTGTGGAGAGCGGGGGCTACTCTTTTTGGCAGTGTGTGGGCTTCTCATTGTGGTGGCTTCTGTTGCTGCATAGCACGGGCTCTAGGCACACGGGCTTCAGTAGTTGCAGCATGTGGGCTCAGTAGTTGTGGCTCACAGGCTCTAGAGCACAGGCTCAGTAGTTGTGGGGCACAGACTTAGGTGCTCCGCGGCATGTGGAATCTTCCTGGACCAGGGCTTGAACCTGTGTCCCCTGCATTGTCAGGTGTATTCTCAACTACTGCACCACCAGGGAAGCCCTCTAGGTAATTTTTGATTTCCTCTTTGTTTTCTTTAGCGATATCTTGGTTATTTAGTAATATATTGTTTAGCCTCCATGTGTTTGTGTTTTTTACGTTTTTTCCCTGTAATTTATTTCTAATCTCATAGCGTTGTGGTCAGAAAAGATGCCTGATGTGATTTCAGTTTTTTAAAATTTACCAAGGCTTGATTTGTGACCCAAGATGTGATCTATCCTGGAGAATGTTCCACGTGCACTTTAGAAGAAAGTGTAATCTGCTGTTTTTGGATGGAATGTCCTATAAATATCAATTAAATCTGTCTGACCTATTGTGTCATTTAAAGCTTCTGTTTCCTTATTTATTTTCATTTTGGATGTTCTGTCCATTGGTGAAAGTGAGGTGTTAAAGTCCCCCACTATTATTGTGTTGCTGTCAATTTCCTCTTTTAAAGCTGTTAGCATTTGCCTTATGTATTGAGGTGCTCCTATGTTGGTTGCATGTATATCTAAAATTGTTATATCTTCTTCTTGGACTGTTCCCTTGATCATTATGTAGTGTCCTTATTTGTCTCCTGTAACATTCTTTATTTGAAAGTCTATTTCGTCTGATACAAGTATTGCTTCTCCAGGTTTCTTTTGATTTCCATTTGCATGGAATAGCTTTTTTCCATCCCCTTACTTTCAGTCTGTATGTGTACCTAGGACTGAAGTGGATCTCTTGAAGACAGCATATATTTGTGTCTTGTTTTTGTATCCATTCAGCGAGCCTGTTGTCTTTTCGTTAGGAGATTTAATCCACTCACATATAAGGTACCTATCAATATGTATTTTTCTGTTATCATTTTCTTAATTGTTTTCGGTTTGTTTTTGTAGGTCCTTTTCTTCTCTTGTGTTTCCCACTTAGAGAAGTTTCTTTAGCATTTGTGGTAGCGCTCTTTGGGGGTGCTGAATTCTCTTAGCTTTCGCTTGTCTGTAAAGCATTTGATTTCTCCGTCAAATCTGAAAGAGATCCTTGCTGGGTAGAGTGATCTTTGTTGTAGGTCCTTTCCTTTCATCACTTTAAATATATTGTGCCACTCTCTTCCAGCTTGTAGAGTTTTTGCTGAGAAATAGCTGTTAACCTATGAGAGTTCCCTTGTATGTTTTTTGTTAGTTTTGTCTTGTTGCTTTTAATAATTTTGTCTTTAATTTCTGTCAGTTTGATTACTGTCCGTCTTGGTGTGTTTCTTCTTGGGTTTATCCTGCCTCGGACTCTGTGCACTTCCTGGTCTTGGGTGGGCATTTCCTTTCCCATGTTAGGGAAGTTTTCGTCTATAATCTCTTCAAATATTTTCTCAGGCCCTTTCTGTGTCTCTTCTGCCTTGGGACCCCTATAATGCGAATGTTGGTGCATTTATTGTTGTCCCAGAGGTCTCTTAGGCTGTTTTCATTTCTTTTCTTTTTTTTTCTTTATTCTGTTTGGCGGCAGTGAGTTTTCCACCATTCTGGCTTCTAGGTCACTTATCTGTTCTTATGCCTCAGTTAATCTGCTGTTGATTCCTTCTAGTGTATTTTTCATTGCAGTTACTCTATTGTTCATCTCTGTTTGTTAGTTCTTTAATTCTTTTAGGTCTTTGTTAAACATTTCTTGCATGTTCTTAATCTTTGCCTCCATTCTTTTCCCGAGGTCCTGGATCATCTTCACTATCATTATTCTGAATTGTTTTTCTGTAAGGTTGCCTATCTCCACTTCATGTAGTTGTTTTTTCGGGGTTTTATCTCGTTCCTTCATATGGTGCATAGTTTTCTGCCTTTTCATTTTGTCTGCCTTTCTGTGAATGTGGTTTTTGTTGCACAAGCTGCAGGATTGTAGTTATTCTTGCTTTTGCCATTTGCCCTCTTCTATTTTCAATTTTATTGACTTTATTTTTAATTCTTAACACTTCTTATGCTCTTACAATGGATTTAATTTGCTGCTGTTTTGGATTTAATTTTGTTTTATAGTGGAAACTTAAATGATTCTTTTCTTTTTCTGTCATATGTATTGATTTCTGTAAATTTCCCGCCAGCAACTAGTTTGAGTGCATCTCACAAATTTTATGAGATTGTGTTTTCATATTCAAGATGGCCAGTATGGCTGAGAATTGTGACCTAGGGATGGATAAATAGCTTTATTAGTTTTGAGTAAGAACAGTTAGGTAGACCTTTTTTTACTTATATCCATGTTTATAAAGATACTGAGTTTCAGTTTTTGTGAGGGGGAAAATGTATGAGAGCTTTGAATGGATGAATGATATGTGTTTATTTTTCTCTAATAGTCTGTTGAGGTACAGTTTATGTACACTTTAATAAACCTATTCAAATAATAGACACACAACAAAATATATTTGGTAAATATTGTTGTATGTCTGTTGCTGTAATGCTGTTTAAAGAAGTTTCTTCATAAGTTGCAATCCATTCCTTCTTCAGTCCCTGTCCTTGGGAACCAAAAATTTGCTTTATGTCTTTAACATTTACTTTTATGGGGATCAAAATGAACAGAATCCTACCTTTTCGTGTATGTGGTGCTTTATTATTGCATTGCATGAATATATTTTATTTTTTAATCTATTTATTAACTTAGAATTTGTCTTTTCTGCTTTCAGTCATAAAAATTATCAGCAGTGCTGATATGAACATTTGTATAAAAATCTTTGTGTGAATATGTTTTCATTTCTATATCTTGGAGTCTGTATGAGTGGAGTCCCTGAGTTAGATGATAAAATGTTTAAACTGTTTAAGGATTTTCTGAACTCATATCCAAGTGACTGAACCATTTTCATTCCTAATAGCAATGTATGAGGCCACACTTATTCCATATACTTGTCAACACCTGATATTGATAGTTTTTTATTCTAGCTGTATAATGGTTCTTGATAAGGTTTAATTTATATATTTCTAGTAACTAATATTTCCATGTGCTTATTTGCAGTTTTTGTATTTAGGCCTTTTTTAAAAATGATGATGATGTAAATTTCATTATGTTTTGAGTGCAAGTTTTGTTTGAGACATAGGTTTTGCAAGAGACATAGGTTTTACAAATATATCTTTCTGTTGTTTAAGTTGTATTTTCACTTTGTTAGTAATGTCTTTTAAAATGGAAAAATTTAATTTTGCTGAAGATCTTTTTTCAAAGGTTTTAAAGTTTAATGTTTTTATTATTACATATAAGAAATCCTTGCCAAAACCAAGGTTTGAAAATTTTTCTGCTGTATCCTGTTATAGAATATTTACAGTTCTATTTCACACTTCTGTTTTTTTTTTGAGTTAGTATTTGTATATTTTGTCTGTGAATATCCAGTTATTTCAGCATAATTTATGAAAAACTTTTATTCTTTCCACCTTGCCAACTTAGAAACTAACTTACCACGTTTTTAAATTTTTTTTAACTGTTTTGTTCTGCTAATCAATATTATTTTTCTTAATAATCCTATATTGTCTTTATCACTGTAACTTTATGTTTTGGAATTTGGATGATATAGCTCTAACATGTTAGTTATTTTAAAAGTTGATTTGATTTTGCTATCTTTTTTGTACCTTCATATAATTTTTTGGCTCAGCATGTTGGTTTGTACCAAAAGTGCCTACTGGCATTTAGTAGGGATTGTGTTGTATATATAAGTCAAATTATTAATTTTTCTGAGCCATGAACATAGTAGCTTTCCATTTACTTAGTTCTCTTTTGTCAGCCATGTTTTTATGTGATTATGAATACAGTTATATTCTTGATTTATGTTCAAATCATTTCCTTAAGGTATTTTGTAATTACTGTTGTAATTTCCTGATTTGGGGTATTTAGAATTCTGTTTATTAATCAGAATTTCATTATTTCTGAGATTTTATTATTTTTGATCCATTTCATTCAGGGAATGTATTTTGTATGATTTTAATTCTTATAATTTTAGTAAGAGTTGTTTTTTCTCCTAGACAGTCATGTGAACTTGAAAAGTAATGTGTTCTTTGGTATTATTAACACCAACTTGCATTGGTTACTGTTTGCACTAAATATCATTTGTCATTCCTTTACTTTCAGCATTTTTATATCTTTGAAGTTAAATGTCTCTTGCATACTGCATATAGTGGGATATTAATGTTTTTAACCAGTCTGACAGTCTTTGCTCATTGGCGGGGAGAATGTTCAGTCTATTTGTGTTTAATGTTGTTGTTAACGTTGTCTTAATTTCCACTGCCTCCTTTGTTCTTTGTTTTCTAGCTATGTCCCATCTGTTTTCTGATCTTCTCTTCCATACTTACTGCCTTTTTTGTGTTTGGCAAATATTTGTTGGTATATCTTTGAATTATTTAAATATAGAATAGCAGCTTTCATTTTGTCTGCCTTCTTTATGATTTTATTGCCATGTGTATTAATAAATGTGTATAAAGTTAATATTGCAGTGTTTCGATTGCTTTAACATTTGTATGTTTAAAAGAAAAGTAATTTAAAATAATATACACACACACAGTCTTTTACATCTATCAACATTTTAAAATTTCTTCTGCTGTTCCTTTTTTGTGTTCCTGAGGTATTATGTAATGTCATTTGCTTTCAGCTGAATTATTTGTTAGTTTTTGTTTGTTTGTTTGTTTGGTTGGTTTTTTTTTGCTGTACGTGGGCCACTCACTGTTGTGGCCTTTCGCATTGCGGAGCACAGGCTCCGGACGCGCAGGCTCAGTGGCCATGGCTCACGGGCCCAGCCCCTCCACGGCATGTGGGATCTTCCCGGACCGGGGCTTGAACCCATGTCCCCTGCATCGGCAGGTGGACTCTCAATCACTGCGCCACCAGGGAAGCCCTCTGTTCATATTTTTTTAATGTTCCTTTAACTCTGTGCTTGCTGGTGCCTTTTTTTTAGAAGTGTCTTTCTTTCACCATTATCTTTGAAGTATACTTTCACTTTACATAGAGTTCTCACTTAGCATTCATTTTCTTACGAGTATTTTGAACATGTTATTCCACTGATTACTAGATTTCATGTTTTATGAGAGTCTTGTTTATGAGATCATTTTACCTTTTAATATGTCATTTTCTTTGCTGCCTCTTTGTAGCATTTTAGCAGTTTTATTATGATGTTTTAGGTGCAGTTGTGTTTATGGTACTTAGCATTTTTCTGAACTTTTTGTAACAATGTTTTTCATCAATATGAGAAGCGTTCTGCTTTGGGTTCTTCATATATTGTGTTTGGAAGTCTGTTCTTTTATACTTAGCCATTTTTTATTTGATAACTGGTCATTTTTAATCAATAGCCTTTCTGCTTTCTCTTTCTAACCTGGAGTTTTTAAAACTCCATCTTAGTAACTTGTTTGTTGAGGGCTGTCCCCTGAAATTTGTAGCCATTATCTTTTGTTTTTATGTTTAAATTTTAATGATTTTCCCCCTTCTACATAATAGATTAGTGGTCTGCTAATTATTAGGTTCTGTGTTGCGTTTACAGTCCTTCATTTGAATATTGACCGTCAGTTCAGGAATACATTGAAAGTTGCAGTTAGTTCTCAGGTTTTCCCTTTGCTTTACTGTACCGTGGATTCCCTGTAAAAGAATTTATCAGCTTAAAATACTTTGATTTATAGGTTGAGGAGTAATAAAATTGTTACTTTTTAACCTGGCTGCTTATTTTCTAATTATTTCATTTGTCAGTCAGTTTTGATGATCATGAATGAACTTTGGATTTCCCTACCGACATCCATTTTTAATGTGTCCAATGTGAAAGTGGTTAGTGTATAGATAATATTTCTGATTAAAAATCAGTTCATGGTGTTTTAAATGGTAGAGCTTGATACTGGATTTTCAAACTCGGCCTGATGTCAAATTTTAAGTAGATGATTGACAGTGACGTTTGTATATTTATAACTTGTGAGTTCATTTTTTATTAATTTGTACGTTATTACTGACACATTTCACAATGAAGAAAAAGGCTTTTAGCCTTGTTATGGAACTAATTACTATCTCAGGAAGTAGCAATTCTAAAATTTTCTCTAGGGCTCTGAGGTACCACTTAATATGGAGTTTTCAGTAAGAAATATATGTGTATTTAATATTTCTAACTTTAGAGAAGTTACTAGTTTTCATGTCTGGAAACTATTAAATTATTCTTTTACTGTTCCCATGACTTTAATTAGTGTTGCTGGTAATTATTTTTTTAGTTACTTTGTCAATAAAATATAATGAGAATCTTCTTAGGGCAGTTTATGCCATCAAGGACAAATTTCAGGTAAAAATAGCATGACTTTTGTTCTGTGAAATATCTTTTCTCTGGTATCAAACTTCTAATTTTGAAAAACTGCCTCACCAGAATGTTTTAATAGGATCAGTATATTCTCCTAATTATGTGAATTTCAGGAAAAGTACTATCCTCCAGTCAAGTGCGGTGGGGACACTGCACTTAGAATGTCTTTTAGGATTGTGGGGTGTCAGAGAATGAGGATGGAAATCTGTATAAGTTATTCCTTGGAATAAATTCATAAATTTTATAGTTTTGCTTCTTTGAGGATAGCTCCTAGATCTACATTATAGGTTCAGTGGTAATTTTAAAGGATTAATAAATATACTTTCTGTGATTTTTTTTTTTTTTTTTTTTTTTTTTTTTTTTTTTTGCGGTATGTGGGCCTCTCACTGCTGTGGCCTCTCCCGTTGTGGAGCACAGGCTCCGGACGCGCAGGCTCAGCAGCCATGGCTCATGGGCCCAGCCGCTCCGTGGCATATGGGATCCTCCCGGACCGGGGCACGAACCCACGTCCCCTGCATCGGAAGGCAGACTCTCAACCACTGCGCCACCAGGGAAGCCCCTGTACTTTCTGTGTTTAACATAATGCATTGTAGATTGGTTTATTTAGTGTTCATGGATTTAATTGGTAATGACCATATGCATGGTTTTCCATATCTAAATTTACTGATACATTTCTCTTAAGATGAAAATGTAAGTATCTGAATTGAATAATAAAAATTCTCAAAGCCTTATGTGAAGAAACATATTGCCACACTAATAAATGAAATCAGTTAAGCAGCCCAGCTACATAATTTTACCTAAAGATTACTAACCACTTCAGTCAGCAGATTATGGAGACTTTTAAAAATAATTGTTAGGATTTTGGTTATATTATGTTTCACAATTTTGTTTGCTTTCCTTTTATTTAAAATTTTTAACCCTCAGTATTGTTTTTGTATGCATTGGGAGTTTGCATAATATTCAGTTGAAACCCACAGCATTGGGTTTTTAAAGTCTTATTTCCTTTTTTTTAGGGGCTTCACAAAGGTCAGAGTTCACATTTAGCAGGATCTAATGATGAACAACCTTCACTTTCCACTGGTCCCGCCCAGTATCTCCAGGCGGCTAGCACTGGTATTCAGAAGCAGACTGGACATAGAGCGCTGCCTAGCAGTTCAACACAGGGAACTGCTTTCAATCACCTCTACTCTCATATTGCTACCTCAGGTGGACAACGAGGCATTACCTTTACCAAAGAGAGCACATCTTCAGGAAGTAGATCTTCAGTGCCTGAAATAAGCAGGCACACTGGAGACACACTTAATGGCTGTGCTAGTGTCAAGGGACTTTCTAATCATGTTCAGCAGCTGATGGCAGAACCTGTTTGCAGTCCAAACCATGGAGATTCTACATCACCAAATTTAATTTCGTACAATCCTCAGATCTCTACTTTGTTGGTTGGAAAAGGCAGTGACAGTATGGTGACTGGAGCTTGTGACAAAGTCAATAATATTCACCCTGAAAGTCATGCAAAGACTAATACTTCTGTTGCCTCTTCACCCTCTTCAGTCATTCCCACCACAACACCCTCTCCAAAATCCACTGAGCAGACAACCACACGTGGTATTACAAGCCTTAACAGTGCTCACATTAGGTTACAAACAATTAATGGAGAGCGGCTAGAGAACTCACAGAGCTCTAGTAAAACAGACCTGCCTACAATTAGCCCCAAAACTGATCATCAGATCATACCATCAATGTCTGTGTCCATATACTCAAATTCCACAGAAGTTCTGAAGGCATGCAGGTTAGTATGAAAAAGTGTATCACAAAGTGAAAATAGTTGACTCCTGACTTGATCAGAAAACTGAAATAATATTTGATTTTATAAGAAATAAAAATTATGTAAAAGGTGATAATATAGTCACTTGTGTAAAATAACTTTCATATCTAACTTTGTTGTATGTCAGTATTATGGTTATATCATATCAGTGTGTTACATGTGAAAAACATTTTTCTACAACCTGCTTTCTCTGAGAGGCATGTCTGTAGCCTTACTGATCTGTTATTGGAGTTGTTATTGGCTTCTCTGTGATTGACCTTACTCTGGGGATTGAAACCAGAGAATGGATTAAATGATACTTGGTAGAAAACAGCAAAGCCTGGGAAACCTTACTATTTGTTTTCTTTCTGGTAACATTTTGTGTGACTCTAGAAGAGGTTATAAACTAATAAGTAGGAGGGACAAGAGAAAGGAAGAAAGGATTGAGAAATGTTAATAGACTACCTGGGAAGAGAAGCCATATTCTGCTACTCTTAGAAGAATGGGCCTCAAAAATTTATTTTTTAATTGGTTTTATTGCCTTCACACAAAAAAGAAGACTAAGAATGAGGAACACTTTCTTCAATATTGTGAAACTGTAGATTTCCACATTCTGCAGATTCAAATCCACCTTTTTTGAAAACAGATTTATTGAGAGATAATTCATATACCTCATAATTTGTCTTTGAAATGTACAATGCTGTGGTTTTTAGTGTATTTTCAGATGTGTGCCAACAATCACCACAGTGAATTTTTCAGCACCTGTTATACAATTTTTAAAGTAGTGTTTTTATTCTGTTCATATTAAACACAATAAAATCTAATCTAAAATTAAACAATAAATTATTTCTCACAGTTACTCATAAATGTTCTGTATAGGAGAATAAAACCTGTATGAAGGTTTGTTAGAATGCCACAGGTAATGCTTCTGTACAATTTTTTAGAACATAACATTTGAAATTTGAATAATAATATACTAAGTTTTAAAAAGGTCTTTCTAATTAAGGTTGAAATGAAATAAAATAGAAAATATATACTATTAACTATGTGACCTAAAGATTATTTTTTAATCTACCTTGACTGTTTTATTTAATGCAGGTTTTGAATGTCAAATGTAAAAAATATTCTTTTTTTTTTTTTTTTTTTTTGGCGGTACACGGGCCTGTCACTGTTGTGGCCTCTCCCATTGCAGAGCACAGGCTCCGTACGCAGAGGCCCAGCGGCCATGGCTCATGGGCCCAGCCGCTCTGCAGCATGTGGGATCTTCCTGGACCGGGACACGAACCTGTGTCCCTTGCATCGGCAGGCGGACTCTCAACCACTGCGCCACCAGGGAAACCCCTAAAAAATATTCTTGATTAATGACTATCTCTTCCTGAAACTAGGAGGTTTTATGTGTCTTCTGTATTGCTGAAACTAAAACATGTTGAGATTTTTGAGGAACTTAAATGATTTTATTAGAAGGCATCACCAGTCAACCATTGAGTATGTGTTACTGACAAAATTCTAAACTGAAAGACTTGTAAATATTTATATAATTTGTACTTGCAGTGACCTAGGGTAGAGTAATAGAGAAATGGAAATAATTATTATTTTGTGAAAATCAAATTAAGAAGTTTTTGTCTTTCATTGTGGATTAAATTTTAATCTTCTCACCTTATATATGAAACGTATGTAAACATTTAATTCAGGGTAACATTCTTAATTTTTGGCTCAGAAAGTAGTAAAAGGACTTTTGCCTTATTACTGCAGATGTGTAAATTTGTTTTTATAAGTTGCAAATAACTTGAAAATGCCATAGATTCCTGTGGATGCCTGGTTTTTCCAGTAGATATGCCTACCAATTTACTAGTGAAGGTATATATAACCTTTCACCATCTCCAACAATTGTAAAGCTAAGAGCAAGGAAAAGAAAAGAAAAGAAAGGATGGAGGAAAGAGAATAAAAGGACAGGTTCTGAAAATTGAGGATAAAATTATTATCCAGCTTAGAGAAAGAGCCAAGACAGCAAATGATAACTGTCCTATGGGGACCAGTTGTGTTATCTGATAGTGGTGTGTTCTTTTCAGGACTCAGCATTCAGATTAGTTCAAAGAATCATAAGTGTGAGAGTGTAATCTGACTGATTAAGAAACTTATTGAGGAGAAAATCTAAATTGTATATGAGTTATCTGTAGAGCACCTTTCATTTTTTGTATTTAAATGTTATATTTAAAAGTAAATTTAGGGCTTCCCTGGTGGCGCAGTTGTTGGGATTCCGCCTGCCAGCGCAGGGGACGCGGGTTCGTGCCCCGGTCCGGGAAGATCCCACGTGCCGCGGAGCCTGTGCGTCCGGAGCTGCACTGGGAGAGGCCACAACAGTGAGGGGCCTGCGTACCGCCAAAAAAAAAAAAAAGAATAGTAAAAGTAAATTTAAAATAAGATATTTTAAAGTAAGATATTTTAAAAATAATTTTTATGTAGTAATACATTTCTGCAATAATGAGGTACCCTTAGTCTTTCCCACTTCCATTTTTTTCCCAACTTCATTTCTTTCCTTGTTGCATTTTTATGGTAAAAAGTTTCTCATGAAGAGCAGTGGAGTCAGGGACTTCTCTGATGGTCCAGGGGTTAAGACCTCCCCTTCCAATGCAGCGGGTGCAGATTTAAGCCCTGGTCGGGGAGCTAAGATCCCACATCCCTCTTGGCCAAATAAAACCAAAACATAAAACAGAATCAATATTGTAACAAATTCAATAAAGACTTCAAAAAATAATCCACATTAAAAAAAAAAAGCAGTCATACCTATTTAAAAGTTAATCTGTTTTCTGTTATTCACAGCCCTATCCTTATGCATTAGTGTTGATAGGTATTTTAACAGAGAAAAAAACTTATGGTTCCTTTATTTTCAAAAACATTTATCAGTTCTTTTTGGTAAATATCTGTGTAGTCTGATTTGACCCCCATTGATAGGGTCATACTAAGGAATCATTAGATTTTATTTCATTGAACTGTTTGAACAATTTTCTCTGTCTACATTTCTCACCAGTTTTTTAAGTATTGTTAAAATTTTAAATTGCTGTTGTTTCATTCCTTTTGGTTGCATTTATAGCATCTTTGCTTCTGTTAAGATTTTAGATTTTAAAATGTAAGTTCAGCATTTCAAGTGATTGGTTAGTTTTGGATCCCTTGATCATGCTTCATCTCCCCCCCCACACACCAATTTTCAAATCTATTTTTACTTTCCATTACTTGACTTTTCTATATATTCATACTTTATTCTGTTACGGGACCATAAAATCCATACAGGCAGAATTATACAAACTGTCACTTCCTGTCACTGTGTCTCATTTTTCATATAGAGGATGTTAAATAAGCTTATAAAATTTTTTTCAAGCACAAACACTTGATCCATATATTAGGGTATTATAAGATATTTATATTATATTGTATCATATCTCTGTCTCTGGAAAACAAGTTTTTGTAACCAAACTGAATCATTTCATGGAAAATACACAGAGTGACAGATAAGTAATTCAGCATTGAAACTGATTCCTTTTATTATACAGAGATAATTGAGTCTTACTGCATTGGCCTAACGAGGGTACTTGAATTTTTTTCTCTGTTAGATTCAGATATGTATTTTTGTTGTAAGCAACAGTTCTGTGGATTTTATAAGTTAGGATCAATTCTGTTTTTAAATTTAAAAATGTTAGGGCTTCCCTGGTGGCGCAGTGGTTGAGAGTCCGCCTGCCGATGCAGGGGACGTGGGTTCGTGCCCCAGTCCGGGAAGATCCCACATGCCGCGGAGTGGCTGGGCCCGTGAACCATGGCCGCTGAGCCTGCGCGTCCGGAGCCTGTGCCCCGCAACGGGAGAGGCCACAACAGTGAGAGGCCCGCGTACCGCAAAAAAATAGATAAATAAAATAAAAAAAATAAAATAAAAGTGAATAAAAAAAAATGTTAAACACATGGGTCATTATGCCTTGTGGACAGATAATGAAACCTAGATGCTGATTTAGCATTTAAACTTAATTGGTGGTTAAGTATAAAATTTTAATGTAATTCATATTTGTAAATTCTTTTCTTTAAAAATAGAGAAATCTGCATTTTCAGTCTAATTCATAACTATAAACCCCATCCAAGGGAAATCCCTGGCTGTCCAATGATTAGGATACCGCACTTTCACTGCCAAGGTGCTGGGTTTGACCCCTGGTCAGGGAAGCAACCCAGGACGCAGGCACACAGGGCTCAGCCAGGGGGAAGAAAAATCACAACTCTTTGTTGCTAAAAAATAGGTTATACACACGGGAAGCTGTTTATTACGGCATCTCAAAGTTGATAACTAATCCATTTGAAACTTTAATTTTCATTAGTCCTATCAAAATATCCTGATTTTCAGGCTTTTCTTCTCTTTAGCTAAAGTAAAGCTAAACAAGGAATGGTTATTTTGCTTCAGCTTGTGTAATGGTATAATTTGAAAATTTAAAATATAATTTGTTTTTCAGAAATACGGTTATTTGTTCTGAAGAAATATAGTGTATAGTTATTTCAGTTTCCAAAGTAGAGCTTTTGGATTCTTATCTGAAATTTAATTTTTAAGTGCTGTTTTCCTTATGTATTTTAATTCATTGATTAGTTTTTACTTTAAGTGTTTGAATATGACAACTTGAATGATTTCAAAAGCTTAACAGGTTTCTGTATTTGTTTTCTGAGTTTAAAATTTTAAGAATTTAAAAATATCCCCATAATGGGTTTATATTAAAAAGAGAGAGTTTGGAAGCAATATTCTTACATTTTAAGAATTTATAACTTACCAAATATACCTTTCAATGAATGAAAAAAATAATCCAAATACCATCACGTAATAATTATATACAATGTGAGAATGTTTAGCAACTATACAAATCACTTTAAAAATTATAGTCTGTAACTATAGTAGACTGGATTCTTGCTTAATCTTAGGGAGCTGCACAGAAAGTCAGTTTTGATAATAAAAAACAAATGGTCTTCCTAGATTTGAAAGTAGTCACAAAGGTAATCTGGAAATATGGTGAAGGAAAAGAGATAAATATTACTGTGAAATTATTGGTAGTTAAAATATTTTGGTTCAAGTTATTTTTTTAACATTAAATGAAACAAATCTAAAGGTGAAATAGGAAAGAAATGGAGTTCATATTCTTTAGGTGAGGAAATAAATTGGAAAACTATTAGGAAAAATATTTTGTGAATGATTGATGTTATGTGGATATAGTATATTTATTCTTTGAAATTAACTTTTTTTTTGAATGGATATGAATATACTAAAATGCCCTATACACAGAACTTAAGATTTTCTCTTGTTTTAATCTTGTGTTTTTAAAATTACAATAAAACTGATATTTTTCTTCTAATTGTTTTCTAGGAATCTAGATAAAAATGGCCTATCTAATAGTCACATTTTGTTGGATAAATGTCCACCTCCAAGACCACCGTCTTCACCTTACCCACCCTTGCCAAAGGACAAGTTGAATCCACCCACACCTAGTATTTATGTGAGTCTGATCAACTAACTAGAAATGTCAAGTGTCTGAACTTGTCTGTCTTTATAGAAATATTTTTAAACCAGTATAGATCCTTTTAGGGAAAATTTAATTTTTTCCCAAAAGTTACAAACTTTGTAAAACCATGTTTGTATCCCAGAGGATCACAAATGATATCTTTCAATCTAAATACAGTCCACTGCCTGGTTTTGTGAATAGAAATCTTGTTACATAGTCATGTTCATTTATTTACATGTTGTCTGACTGCTTTGTACTAAGCTGACAGAGTTAACTAGTAGCAAAAGAGCATAGGTAGTTCATAGAACAAAAGATATTTACCATCTGTCCTTTTGTAGAAAAAGTTACTGACCACAGGTGTATTCAAGAAAGATTTTTTGAAGAGAATATTTAAATTTAAAATGTCTTCTCACTTATGAACTGGATTATATAGCAATAGGTAATTGAATAGCAATAGGTAATTGGTCTTATGTGTTTTTTGTTAACATGCTTCTAAATCTCTGCCGTCTGCTGATCATATGGACCTTGATGTTATGGTTCAATTTAAAAAAGAATTTTTTGTAACTAAAAAAGTGGTTGAGGATATAAAAATGATGATTAGTGCATGTTAGTGGAAAGGTTAAATATAAGTAGTTAATTATAAATTTTCAATTTGAAGCTAAATGTTTTTACTTTTCAGAAAATTAGGCATTTGGTAAAGAAATATGGTTGGTATTAGTTAAATCAAAGGTTTCTATGTTTTTTTTAGAGTTTCTGAAAAAAAAAGTCCTTCCAATCACCTTCTAAGACAGAAGTAAAAAATTGAAGTATTTAGAATGATGTTATAGATAATAGAGCATTTTGGAAATCTAGCCCTTTCTTTTTAACCAGACATTGTGTCAATCAATCCTTTACCAAATGAAACTTTACTGATAGCTTGCTGTGAAGGAAGGTCCAGATATAAAGATGAAACTAAGCCTCTGAAACTGAACTTTGTGGGAAGAAATGCAAAATGGCAATTTATCTTTTGTGGGTCTTATCAAATCATTTTTTTATTTTGATAATAGTTTTTAAAATACTTATGATGTTGAATTTAAAATTTTACTTCTTTACCTCTTCTATACAGGAATTAAGGAAGTACACTTGATAAGTAAACTTGTGAAATACCTTTGAACTATTAAGCTATTCAAATCATTTGTGAATGTTAACGCGATATCAGAAGTTAATAACATCATTTCAGAATTTATTAAATGCATTTTAAAAAAAATAAACTTATATAGTGATTTTTCTCCTAATAGGATTTTCCTGAAAGGACTAATGATAAAATACTGTAATATGTAGCATTCAATGTTAATGGCTAAGGTACATTGTTAATGTAAAAATGCCTGACAAAAAAATGAAAACATATTCTCAGGATTATATTTAGTCATTTTCTGAAATCTAACACAATATTTGAATTTTACAGTTGGAAAATAAGCGTGATGCTTTCTTTCCTCCATTACATCAATTTTGTATAAATCCCAAAAACCCTGTTACAGTAATACGTGGCCTTGCTGGAGTTCTTAAATTGGGTAAGGTTTAAAAAAAACTTGGAACATTTCTTTTCCTGTCTTGCATTTGTTAAAACACTGGCAGAAATGCGTTTTTTCCCAGTTTTTTCAGTTTTTATTTTAATGTTCTCCCCTCCTTTATGTCTCCTTAGCACATTTTTAACACGCAAATTTTGGGTGGGTTTTTAAGTTGGTATTATTAGGCATCATGAGTGATTTAGGTTAGATAATAGAAGACCTTTTGCATGTAACATGTAGGTAAAATTAGATCCTGCTATTTCCTTCAGTCCCTTGTTAATACCCTGTCATGATGGTTAGATGTAATGCTTCATGGGACTGCTGTGCAGGTTTGTTCAAGTACTTTTGAAACATTCATTTTACCAAATACAGTTTTATTTATTAACAAAATTTATTTATTCATGAAGATCTTGGACTTTTCTCTACCAAAACTTTGGTAGAAGCTAACAATGAACACAAAGTAGAGGTGAGGACACAGTTGTTGCAACCAGCAGATGAAAACTGGGATCCCACTGGAACAAAGAAAATCTGGCACTGTGAAAGTAATAGATCTCATACTACAATTGCTAAGTATGCACAGTACCAGGCCTCCTCCTTCCAGGAATCATTGAGAGTAAGTGTTTATTTCATGGAGATTATTTTGCTAAATTAAATGCACATTACTTTTCTAACAGTGTATTCAGTTAATATAATTAGGTTTTATAACTGTACAAATTATTAAACTTTTAAATGTTTAAACAAAGTTACAATTAGCAAAAATACATACTGTTAATAGAGAAAGTACTGTTTTACAAGATTTCCCTGTTTTTGAAATGTTTCTATTTAAAATTTTAAAGTAAGTAGGTCTACATAATAGTTCCATAGTGATTTTAATATGAAGAATATTACCTGAGTAGTGCTCTTGTGTTTATTTGGTCTATGAAAAGGTGTTTTCATTTTGTTTTATTTGAAAGATCCATAGGGAATCATTAGTACTCTTTCTGTGTCATTCATAGTCTCTAAAGAAGATTACAAAAGAAGCAGAAATTTACAAAAACATCTCAAAATATATGTCTTGCCTTGTTTGTGATCCTATTGGGGAATGCTTTGAATTTCTCCCCTCTACATATGGTTTTTACAGGTTTTTTGTAAATATTCTTATCAAATGAAGGGAGTTCCTCTCTATTCTTAGTTCAGTGACAGTAATTTTATCATGCACCAAGTGTTCAGTTTTTGTCACTTCTTTTGCTGCATCTGTTATCATGATCATGTGATTTTTCTTTTTAGGTCTGTGGGTGTGTGATGTATTGTAACAATTGATTTTCTACTGTTGAGTTAATCTTGCATACAGTAGATAAATCCCAGTTTGACATCGTGTATAAATCTTTTTCTACGTAGTTGGATATGATTTGCTGATAACTGTTGAGGATTTTTGTTGAGGTAATATTAGTCTGTAGTTCTCTTGTAATGTTTTTGGTAATGTCTTGTAATGTTTTGCTATTAGGGTAATCGTTTTCCTGGCCTCATAGTATAGTTGAAATACTGCCTCTGTTTCTATTTTCTGGAATAGATTGTAGAGCACTGGCATAATTTCTTCCTAAATTTTTGGTGGAACTCATCAGTGAATTTATCTGGGCATGGTGGTGCTTCCTGTTCTGGAAAGTTATTGTTTTTCAGCTTAAATAGTTACAGGTTTACTCAGATGATCTCTTTCTCCCAGTGTTATTTGTGGTAGATTGTGTCTTTCAGGGAGTTGGTCCATTTCATCTAGGTTATCAAATTTGTGGGTGTACAGTTGTTCATAGTATTCCTTTATTATCCTTTAATGACCATGGGGTTTGTAATGATGTTCTGCCTTTTATTTATGTTATTAGTAATTTTTGTCCTGTGGTTTGTTGTTGTTGTTTTTTGGGTTTTTTTCATCTTTTCCCTCATCCTAGCCTTATCAATTTTGTTGATCTTTTCAAAGGGCCAACTTTCGGTTTCATTGATATTTCTCTTTTGAGTTTTATTTTCAGTTTTATTGCCTTCATTTTTAATTCTTAATACTTCTTTTTTTATGCTGTTACATTGGTTTTAATATGCTCTTCTTTTGGATTTAATTTTGTTGTATAGTGGAAAGTTAGATGATTGATTTCAGATTCTTTTCAGAAGGATGTGTACTGATTGCTCAAAATTTCTTGCCAACGACTGGGTTGGGTGCATCTCACAAATTTTATGACTTTTGTGTTTTCATTTTAATTTGGTTCAAAATAATTTTTGATTTCTTTTGAGATTTTTCTTTTTGACCATGTGTTGTTTAGTATCCATGTGTTTTGGGATTTTCTGTCTACCTTTGTTTTACTGATTTCTAGTTTAGTTCCACTATTATCTGACAGAAGGTATTGTGTCTTTTGAATTTGCAGTGGTGCGTTTAGTGATTTGGGATGTGGTCTTAGAGAACGTTCCATGTGAACTTGAGAAGAATGTGTAGTTTTTGATGTAGTAGTCTATAATTGTCCATTTCATTCAGTTGATTGATAGAACTGTTGAGTTCCATTGTGTCCTTACTGGTTGTGTGCCTGCTGAAGATATTCCTCATTGAAAGGTATTAAAATCTCCAGCTCTAGTAGTGGATTCATCTATTTCTCCTTGCAAGTCCATCAGTTTTCACCACATGAAAAAGAAAATTTGCCACATGTATTTTGATGCTGTTGTTAGGCTTATACACATTAAGCATTATTTTTGTCTTATTGAAGACTTCACCCATTTATCATTGTGTATTGCTGTGCTTTGTCTCTGTTCCAAAGTATAACCTGTCTGAAATTAATCTTAGCTACTCCCACATTCTTTTGATTAGTGTTATCATGGTATATATTTTGCCATCTACTTCTTTTTTAATGTGTATGTGTCTTTATATGTAACATGGTGGGTTCCTCATACACCACTTGTATTTGGGTCTTAATTTTTTATCCACTCTGACAACGTCTGTCTTTTAATTGGTGTGTTTAGACCATTGACATTCAAAGTGCTTACTGGTATAGATTGATTAATACCTACAATTTTGTTACTTTTTTGTGCTAATATTTTGGGGTGTTTTGGTTTTTGGTTTTTTTTTAACTGGCTGCAGCTGTGGGTTGGCTGCTGCTTTTTTTTTTTTTTTAATTTTTGGCTGCGTTGGGTCTTCGTTGCTGCGCGCAGGCTTTCTTTAGTTGCGGCAAGCGGGGGCTACTCTTCGTTGCGGTGTGCGGGCTTCTCGTTGTGGTGGCTTCTCTTGTTGCAGAGCTCGGGCTCTAGGCACGCAGGCTTCAGTAGTTGCAGCACGCGGGCTCAGTAGGTGTGGCTCATGGGCTCTAGAGTGCAGGCTCAACTGTTGTGGCCCATGGGCTTAGTTGCTCTGTGGCATGTGGGATCTTCTCGGACCAGGGCTCGAACCTGTGTCCCCTGCACTGGCAGGCGGATTCTTAACCACTACTCCACCAGGGAAGCCGTGTACTAATATTTTGCTTTATTTTTTTCTTTCACTGTTTCTGCCTTTTAAAAACTTTAATTGAGCATAGTATATGATACTTTTTCTCTGCTTTCTTAGCACATCAGTTATACTTAAAATTTTTTTTTTAGTGGTTGCCATAGAGATTGCAATATACCTTTACAACTAATCCAATTCTACTTTCAAGTAACACTGTACAGCTGAAGGGGCTGCATGAGTATCTTATTACACAGTATGCCAATGTTTTCACTCCTGCTCCTTGAACCATTGGTATCATTCATTTCATATATGTATGTGTGTGTGTGTGTGTGTGTGTGTGTATATGTATATGTATATGTATCTGCATACATAATCAAAATACCTGTTTCTATTATTATTTTGAGCAAAGTGTAATCTGTTAGATTAGTTAAGAATAAGAAGAATATTAGACGATCAAAATGGATTAAAGACTTGAATGTAAGACCTGAAATCATAAACCTTCTAGTAGGCAGTAAGCTCCTTGACATTGGTCTCAGCAGTGACTTTTTAGATTTGACACTAAAAGCAAAGGCAACACTAAAAAACTTCTGCATAGCAAAGGAAACGATCAACAAAACAAGAAGGTAACCTACAGAATGGGAGAAAATATTTGCAAATCTTATATCTGATAAGGTGTTAATATCTAAAGTATATACGGAACTCATATAACTCAACAGAAAACAAAGAAATTATCCACTTAAAAATGAGGAGCGGATTGCAATAGATATTTTTCCAAAGAAGTTAGACTAATGGCCAGCCGGTTCATGTTAAAAATTCTCAACATTACTAATCGTCAGGGAAATGCAAATAAAAACCAGAGTGCAATACTACCTTCACACCTGTTTGAATGGCTGTCATCAAAAAATCTAGAGATATGTGAGGATGTAGAGAATAAGGAACGCTTGTGTACTGTTAGTGGGTAGGTAAACTGGCACAGTCACTATGGAGAAAAATATGGAAGTTCCTCAAATAAACTAAAAATAGGCCTGCCATGGATGCAGTAGTTGGACTGCTGGCCTAATACCTGACGAGTATATCATGACTATCTCAAAAAGGTATCTGCAGCCCCTTGTTCATTGTAGCATTAGTTACAAGACCAAAAAATGGCAGAAACTTAAGTGTCCATCACAGATGAAGAGATAAAGAAAATGTGTGTGTGTGTGTGTGTGTGTGTGTGTGTGTGTGTAGACAATAAAAGCTAAACTTATTTTAATCATTTTAAAATACATACATATATCAAATCATTTATTGTATACCTAAACATGATACAGTGTTACATGTTATTTATATCAATTATAAAAACAAAAATAAGAAATATTTTTATTTTCTTTCACTTACTCCTTTTTTGGTTGCTTTTATTTTTGTATATCAGAAACTCTGACCTGTATCATTTTTCTTCTCTAAAGAACTAAATATTCTTAAAAGGCAGTTTTTCTGGCAGCAGTGTTTGTAAATTTTTATTCACCCAAAAAGCCTTTACATCTCTTTTACTCTTAAAGGGTCATTTCTGAAGGTACAGAATTCTAGTGTGATTTTCTTTTTATTTTTCAGCTTCACTGTATTCTTGCGTGCATGGTTTTTAAAGAAGAGTTGGATGTTAATCCCTGCGTTTCATCCAGTATAAATGAGATGTTTTCATTTTCTCAGGCTCCAGTTCTCAGCTCTTCCCATATCTTTGATTTTCTGTAGTTTGAGTATTGTACACCTAGCTTTAGGGTTTGGACATTTATCCTTCTTCATTTTACTCAGAACTTCTGTGTTCTGTGGTTTAATATCTCTTCATTTGGGGAGGCGGAGCAGGAGATTATTTATTTACTTATTTTTTATTTTTATTTATTTATTTTTGCTGCACTGCACAGGATGCAAGAGCTTAGTTCCTAGGCTAGGGATTGAACGCAGCCCCAGCAGTGAAAGTTCTGAGTTCTAAATACTGTACCACTGGGAATTCCTGCTTGTTCATATATTTCTTCTATTTCTACATTGCCAGTTTGTATATGTTACATCTTCGTAACTTTCCTACAGTCCTTGCATCTTCGGGGGGGGGGGGGGGGTTGTGAATTTTTTTTTTCTTTTTCAGATTTGGAAATTTCAGATATCCTCAAACTCAAATTTCTTCCTTACCTGTATCCATTTTCAATACTCCCATGAAAAGCATTCTTCAGTTCTGTTCATGTTTTTGACTTCTAGCGTTTCTTTCTGGTTCTTTTAAAAAATTTCCATTTCCCTGCTTACATTGCCCATGTGTTTAGTATGATTTCTACTTTATCATTTAGAATTCTTTGCATAATAAACTACAATTTAAAATTATTAGTCTTAGAATTCCAGCATTTGCGCCACGTCAGAGACTGTTCCCAGTGCTTGCTGTGTGTTTTCATGCTATTTTTCTGACTTCTGTTATACCTTGTAATTTTTTGTTGAAAGACAGACATGATGTGCTGTGTAAACGGAACTGCTGTAAATAAGCTTTAGTAACCTATTCGTAAAAAATATTGGGGTAGGGGAAATATTCTATTATCCTGTGATTTGGTCTCCGTCTTTGTGAGCCTGCGCCTCTATACTGTGAACTTCAGTAGTGCTTCATCTTTGGGCTTTTGTTTTCCCCATTCATTGAGTAAGACTGGATGGCTAGAGTGAGCTGGAGATGGGTATTTCCCTCCTCTCTGGAGATGCAGGTCTGATAAAATTCCAGAAATTAGGCTCTGGTTAAGTAGTTTCTCCAGAGGGCAGATCTTGCTAAGAAGAAAATAATGCCCTGGTATGTTCCAGAAGGGGATTTTTTCTGATATTTTCAGCATAGGTATCCATGGAGGTTTCTGCTCCCATTAGTTTTGATTTCCATTATTTATCCCTCTCTCCAGTTTTGTGGGCAACAGTTTGCCATGTGTTCTCACTTCTCTTAAGTAATCTGAGAATTACCGGTTGCACGGTTTGTACTTGTGGTTAGGATGTGGTGGCTACTTCCAAACTTCTTACGTGTTTGACAAAGTCATTTTCTAAAGGATTTAATTTGCGATTCGTTTCCCTATTCTATGAGTTGTCATTTCACTTTTTCTTGATGGTGTCCTTGAAGCACAGAATTTTAACGTTTAGGTGAATACTTTTTTTTTTTCAGTTGCTTTACTTTTGGTGTCAGAGCTAAGGAATCTTTGCCTAATTACATGGTCATTCAGATTTACTCTTATGTTTTATTGTAGGAGTTTTATAGTTGTAGCTCTTACATTTGGGTCATTGATCCATTAATTTTTCTATTTGGTAAAAGGTAGGGCCCTAACATCATCCTTTTAAATGTGGATTTCCAGTTGTTATAGTACCATTTCCTCATAGAATTATATTAACATCTTTGTCAAGAGAATAACACGTTTTTATTCAGCATTTAATTTCCTTACTAGTGCTATGTGTTTTATTATTTATATAGAATTTGTTGTGTCAGTAATTTAGTCTGTGAAGAACTTCTTTATATTCCCTTAGTTTTCTTTGTGTACTCCCCACAGGCAAAGTCAGAATAACAAAAGAAATCTATAGTTAATAATAGACAGTCTTGAATTTCTTACCCTATACATCTCATAACTGTTGTTTTTATAGGCACACACACTTCTGCCAGTTTAGAATATGTGCTTCAGCATTCATTCTTGGCATTCATAAGTAATTTTTTTTTTTTGCGGTACGCGGGTCTCTCACTGTTGTGGCCTCTCCCTTTGCGGAGCACAGGCTCCAGACGCGCAGGCTTAGCGGCCATGGCTCATGGGCCCAGCCGCTCTGTGGCATGTGGGATCTTCCTGGACCAAGGCATGACCCCGCGTCCCCTGCATTGGCAGGCGTACTCTCAACCACTGCGCCACCAGGGAAGCCCCATAAGTAATTTTGATACTTAGCAAGGTTACAGAATCTTGCTTTAATTTTTTTTATCATTTTGAATTTGTGGCAAGTACAAGAACCTGCAGATTTCATTGTTATTGGAGAGTATATATAGGGAAAAACAAACTTTGCTTTTTGGTGAAATGTGCCTGTAGCAAATTAGTTTTCAGATTGTAACCAGTAGCACTCATGTAGATAGACTTTTATTCAGTTGTGTAACGGGAACTATAGTCTGTAGCACAATACTAAGTGTGAATGTATTTGCTTAATCTATAGGAAGAAAATGAGAAAAGAATGCAACATAAAGAATGTTCAGATAATGAATCCACATCTTCAGATAAGTAAGTAAATTTTAGTGTGCACTCTATTTCTGTCCAAAAGGCATGAATTTAATTTAATTTTTTTTTTTTTTTAAAGTTCTGGAAAGAGAAGGAAAGGACCTTTTAAAACTATAAAATTTGGGACTAACATTGACCTCTCTGATGGCAAAAAGTAAGGCCTCCTGTTCTATTTCCATGAAGTACAAATAGGATTGCAGGATTGGAAACTGCCTACTTTCATATTTTCTTTAATCCAGTAGTTATACTGTGTGTGTGTGTGTGTCTGTGTGTGTGTGTGTGTGTTCACAAAGAAGTTCTAGCTAAAAATGCTAGTGTTACAGAATCATTTTTGTTACATTATTTATTTATTTTGGCTTCACCGGGTCTTCGTTGTGGCATGTGGACTCTTAGTTGCGGCATGCATGTGGGATCTAGTTCCCCGAGCAGGGATTGAACCCAGGTCCCCTGCTTTAGGAGCACAGAGTTACCCACTGGACCACCAGGGAAGTCCCTAGATAATGAATTCAGATTTTTGTTACCAAAGAGTGCCAAAACAGTTTTACAGATTTACAAATAAAAATTATTTCTTTCATTTATAAAGATTATCATAAATTTTTATGATTTTTTTTAAAGTAAACCTGCTTTAGGACTTTTTTTTTGGAAAAAGTTAAATACTAGTTCTTTTGATCTTAAAAGTATTATTTTAGAGATTTAAATGTTTTCTAATTGGATCACAAGATTTTTGAGGACATGGTTAATTCTCATAAATATTTGCTGCAGGATTACACTTCTAATCTGTTACTGTATTTCAGGTGGAAGTTGCAGCTACATGAACTGACTAAACTTCCAGCTTTTGTACGTGTTGTATCAGCAGGAAATCTTCTAAGCCACCTCGGTCATACCGTACTGGGCATGAATACAGTTCAGCTGTACATGAAAGTTCCAGGGAGTCGGACACCAGGTTATTTTTATGAAATAACTTCCCTTGTAGAGTTGAAAAAAAAGAGTTATTTAGTTAAATGTGATAGATGCACCTGCAATCAGTTTCCTGTTTATAACTAATAAAGACAAAAGGATTTTAAAATTCTTTCTAATAGGCAAAAATAATTTGTAATTAAAGCTGAGAATATTAATTTGTTCTGTCAGTGTGACTTTTATCCTTTTTATATGTAAACATCAATACGATCAGAAAAATTTAACCTAGCAAGGGGACATTAAGTTGCTCATTGAGTAAAGGCACTTAAAGCACTTGAGAGGCTTTGTCTTGATTCCATTGACTGCAGATTGTCAGTTTTCCACATCTTGTTCATCACAGTTACAGTTCTTACTAGTAATGAACTAGTATGTATACTACATGTAATAAAAGCTTCACTGAAAATACTTAAAATTTGTGATGCACTAGTATTTGCTAAACTGTCCCATTATATTTCTTAAAATGTAATTCAGAAACTAATGTGGAAGTCAGGTAACTTAAAAAGTTAAATAGTAAGTATTTTATGCTTTATAAGCCAAGAGGTAAAATTGAGAATATTATGAAGATACATATGTAAAAATAGAAAAAACTTACTTCCATGTCTGTTCATTGATGAAAGTCAAAATACCTAATAGTTGAGACAAAATTGAGACAAATAATTGACAAAATACAAATAACCCTAAAGGGGGAATAACATTTTACCTTACTGGGGCTCAAAGTCAGTATTCCCTGTCATCAGAATCAGCTACAAATATACATCTGTTAAAGCTTTATGTAGTGAGAATTTTTACGTTTCATCTTTAAAAATGTTTTTCATGTAAATAGATGCTGCCAGATATTCTTACTAATCTGTGAGCATATTTTATTGACTGCATTCAACTAATTGGCAGTCATTTACAGAATTCTGTTAGGGTTTTTTGTTGTTTTTGTTTTTGTCTTACTTTACATTTTCCTTTTTTATTTAATTGCATTTCAGATGCAGTTTTTTCAGTTGAAGGTCAGGTAGAAGGCTTTTGCAATATGGAAATGTTCTCTTCACTTGCTATAGGGTTTGCAACAAATGTTTAAGGGAAAGAATATGTAGCATTTTATTTAATTTTAAATCCCACAGTAGAGATAATGTACCTTTATCAGTGGCTGACAGTTGGCTTCATTCAAAAAATTTCCAGTCTCTAAAAATTAGAGCCCAGTGTCACCACTGCAAAGCCATGGGGAATATCAGGACAGTTGGCTTCTGTTTCTGTCACAAATTCATAGATTTGGTATTAAGTCTTTGAGAGTGGTGCGCACGCCGCGCGCGCGCACACACACACACACGCGCACACACACACACACACAATTTTCGTAAAGTATCTGTCAGTGAATAGTACAGTGAAAAACCACAGGCATCTAGTACCCGAACATTTTCACAGACTTTGTTAATTTTCCAAGTACACTTTTTTCTCCTAGACATATTTTCCCTACCATTAGTTGTAATTTTTCTTAGCAGATTCCAATTCAGAAGTACTTGATTGAATATTTTTGCAACTTTGAAAATATTCTCACTTAACAGTTGGGCCTGTGAAGATCACTTTTAGAGACAAAATCTTCAGTGACTTCACATTCGGCTTTGACTCCTCAAGTAAACAATACCAATTGAGTAGCAGTAGTAGTACTTACTGACTTATGAAGGGCCTGCTTGAAATTATTTCAAGAAAAACTGCTTGAAATTATTTTCTTTGTTTTTAATTAATCATTGATGTTCCCTCAAAAGTTATTTACTACATTTTTTAGTTGATTATATACGTGACTTCCATCATCTTCATTGAGTAGCTGTTCTCAACAAAAGGCTAATCATGTGGAAACATTTTATTTTCTCTAGAAATGTTTTTTTACCACTACAACCAAACATGATTTAATTAACATGCTATCTGTAAACAGCTTTGCTTGCCTGCCCAGAGACAAACTTTGGTTCAGCCTCGGTTTTGGGTTTTTTGGGGTTTTTTTGTTTGTTTGTTTGGTGAAAATTTCTGCCATGATCATATAATGCATTTTAAGCTTTCTAATTTTTCTTTCACTGTTTCCATATGAGACATAATGTAATGATCATTTGGTTTGGTAGTTTCAAGGAACATAGTAATATTTTAGCACAGAAAGAACATCATTACATGGTAAGTACAGTGCTTTCCTGTTAAATGGAGTAAATCATTCACATTCCTAGATACCATAAAAATGTTACATTTGACATTTGTTTTTCTTCTCTTCACATTATGGTTATGCACTTGTAATTAAATGAAATGTTGAAGTATGATGATATGCTTTCCAGTTAAGATGCTATATTGAGTTATAACTGTGTTAAGGCAATTTGTATATAGTTTGCCAACCAGCAGTGTGAAGTTATGAGAGTGCACAAGGTCTCTGTTATAACTGCTTAATTCTGATGTTGTAGTATGAATACACCTGTAGACAGAGCATAAACTAATAAACTTATCTGCAGTTTTATTTATAAGAACAGGTATTTGGCCAAGAGGCTGTAGTTTGTCATCTCCTGATTTAAAATCATAAAGTTTCATTCAACTCAAATATAAAATCATCTTTGTTCCCTTTGTGTTGACATTACTTATGTCATAGGTGACAGTCTAGATACTTAGTAATTTTGTAAGTTCCAGTCTCTGGAAGTTAGCTCAGACTTTAGCAGGAAACAACCAGTTCAGCTATATGCTGATATATACAGGATACATGTCATTTTCTTGTTTTTCTGTTTTCTTCTTGCAGCAGCTATAGTTCTTTTTTCTTCACCACATTCTCACTGTAAAGTGGCCAACTAATTTTTTAAAATGGGTTGTTGCTTTTATGTAAATGAGTTAGGGTGCCCCGCTTTGTGTGCTCATTGGAATCTGCTGGAAAGCTTTTAGAAGAAATACTGAATCATTTTGAGGATGAGATGTCAGTACTTTTTAAAAGCTCCTCAGGGATTCTGATATACAGCCAGGCATAGAACCCACTGGTTGGAATGTTTATTCCTAGGCTATTATTGGAAATTCACTTTACATGATACTGTTTTGTCAGTATTTGGGTCAGGTGAAAAGAAATATGCAAAATACTAATAATTGAAAAAAGATTTAATATCTTGGCCTTCTTTGTCACTAATAACTTCATAATACCAGGCAAGAATTTCACCTTTCAAGATTTTTAAATGTATGTATAGTATTGGACTAGATCTTTTTTTTTTTTTTTTTTTTTTTTTTTTTTTTTTTTGACTGTGTCGGGTATTAGCTGCAACATGCAGGATCTTTTGTCGTGGCTCGTGGGCTTTTCTCTAGTTGTGGTACACAGGCTTAGTTGCTCTGCAGCATGTGGGATCTTAGTTCCCCAACCAGGGATTGAACCAAATCCCCTGCATTGGAAGGTGGATTCTTAACCACTGGACCACCAGGGAAGTCGCTGGACTAGATCTATTAAGATTCATTTGTATTTGAAAATTATTTCATCCTATTTGGAATATTTTGTAAAAGTAAATATGTGAAAATGAAATGAATCAAAGGAAATAGAAAATGTCTTCTTTCACTTAAAATCTAGGGGCAGAAGCCAAATTTAGTATATTACCTCTGTGCCTAAAAGTTCTTGGGGTGTTTCATTTGTTCATGTGTCATTAGTTCCGCAGTATTATCCTATGGATCTCTAAGGAGTTCCTTAGAAGAAATTTGTGATATGTTTTAGTCTGCTCTGTATAATTCAAACAAACATTGTGTTAAGTTCGTGTTTGGTAAAGTTACTGTTCTTACTTATTGATACATAAAAGAAATGGTATGCGCTATAACAGTTTACATTCTGACATGGCCTTTACATGTGTTCTGAAAAATTTAGTTTGCTCTCAGCCCACATTCTAAGAGATTACCATCTCTATCTCTGGTGGGAGGGTTATAAGCATCAAATTGGGATGTTTATTGTAGTTCCAAGTTGCTAAGGGGCCAGTTAACATTTTGAAAACCATACCTCATTCATTAATTTTCTGTACTCTTTGTGAGTTGGGATGGTTTAGAGGTGGATGTAGTAATAGTGATAATAGCTAATATTTATTGCTTATTCATAGGCTCTTCATTGATTTATAAGCATTTATTTTTCACCTAATCCTCAAAACAACTCAGTGATTTAAAGGCACATTTCTCTCATTGAATTTACAGTGTAATAATGATTTTTTTTCCCTTTTACATTTCAGGTCACCAAGAAAATAACAACTTTTGTTCTGTTAATATAAATATTGGTCCAGGTGATTGTGAATGGTTTGTTGTTCCTGAGGATTATTGGGGTGTTCTGAATGACTTCTGTGAAAAGTAGGTTTCTGAACTAAATTTTCTTTTAAAGTAATTATGAGAAAACAGTTATTGTAAAGAACAAAGTCTGATCTTGAATTTTTTTTCTTAAATAAATTTATTTATCTTATTTATTTTTGGCTGCATTGGGTCTTCGTTGTTGCGCACAGGCTTTCTCTAGTGGTGGTGAGCGAGGCCTTCTCATTATGGTGGCTTCTCCTACTGTGGAGGGTGGGCTCTAGGCCTGCGGGCTTCAGTAATTGTGGCTCATGGGCTTAGTTGCTCCGCGGCATGTGGGATCTTCTGGGACCAGGGATTGAACCCGTGTCCCCTGCATTGGCAGGCAGATTCTTAACTACTGGGCCACCAGGGAAGCCCTGATCCTGAAGTTTTAATTTTCATTCAGCAATTTATTATAAATGATTTTATTTCAAATCTTCTCTCTTTTTTTCTTTTTTTTTTTTGTTTTGTGGTACGCGGGCCTCTCACTGTTGTGGCATCTCCCGTTGCGGAGCACAGGCTCAGCGGCCATGGCTCACAGGCCCAGCTGCTCCGCGGCGTGTGGGATCTTCCCGGACCAGGGCACGAACCCGTGTCCCCTGCATTGGCAGGCGGACTCCCAACCACTGCGCCACCAGGGAAGCCCTCTTTTATTTTCTTATATCAAATGAAAGATGCCACGAATTCAGAGACTATGGAGTGAATTGTTTTTTATGTTAATTTTTAAAACTGATACATTCATTTGAAAATTGTGCTTTAAAGAAAAATTAAGCTCATTATAATTGAATTTAGAAATGGCAGGAATTCCAAAATTAATCACCTTACTTATAACTCAAGATTGTGTATCTTTGTAAATTCAGCCTAAAATTATCAGTGTCCAGTAGCAAGCAAATTACCTGCTGTTTTCAGAGTTGGTAATGATACTGCTATAGTGTATATTATACATCATATACTTAAACAATTAAAAATTGGATATAATTCTCAAAATCTTCATGTGTGATTATTTTAAAATCAATACACGTATTTCATATACTAAAATCTTTAACATTATAGAGGGTCTTTATTCATAGTTTATTTAGTAAAAAGTATGTCATAGTGGTTAACAAGAACAATACTCCAAACTTCTCCTAATTACTGTCAAGGTATAGTCAGTTTTTAATGTCTTATGTATAAGTTTTCCTTATGATAAGGAAGGTGAAATTTCTTAAATTTTAAAATTGATCAGGAAAACAGTATAATCTTTCTTGTTTCTTTTTGTTTTGTTTGTTTATCTCCCCCACCCCACACCCCACCCCAGGAAAATAGTATAATCATCTATCTGAACTTTTGTTCACCAGGAAACTAGTGACTTAATAAGCAGGGGGGAAGAATTGTCATATGGGAAATCTCCATTGTGCTGCAGAAAGCATTTATTTCTTATATTGTATGGTAGTTATTACACATACAATATAGTGATTCGTATTATTTTGAGTAGAAACTGACTATTTTCAGAGTTTAACTTTCTTTTCTTTCAAATATCTTAGGTCAAGTATAGTTGGAAAAGATAGGTGATATCCCCAAAGTTTAAACTCCAGAGTAATAAAAATAATCAGGTTATCTTAAGTTGCAGAATGCCACTTGTCCTCTTAGCTTTTTACTCTAATATTGTTTTGCAGAAGGATATTGCTTCTAATGTCTGTAAGTTCTGTAGTTTATTTTATGATTCCAGATAACATGTTATGTTAAAATCAATCCCTGTTTTGACCTTTTGGAAAAAATGGTTGATCTATATGCCATGGTTGGTTTTCCTTTCTTTTTTTTTCTTCTATTATTTTTTCTTTTTTCTTTTCTTTTATTATTTTTTTATTTTTTATTTTTATGGAGAGTTTTTAAAATTTTTATGGAGAAATTTTTATGGAGAAATTTTTATGGAGAGTTTCATGTTGGCAGTGTTGGGTGAATTAGGGCTAGGGTTTGTACTGTGCTTATACTTTTTTCTTTTCTTCTTTCATCATTTTTCCCTTCTTCCTCTCCCCTCCCCTCTTCCCTCCCCTTCCTCGCAGTATTTGAAACCTTATACCAAAAAAGAACCAGTGTTTAGCCCTTAAATGTCAATGTCAGTCAGACTTGTCTCAAGAAAATCCTTCCATTTTAGGAGGAATAAAGAGGAATAGAAGGTGGATTCTTAGAGACAACTCAAAGGCACCCTCTGTCATATTTTTTCAGAGAAAACATAGAAATAGAGCAAAAGCTTTTTTTGGATATTCAGAAAGGAACAGTCCTACCATGTGAATTTTTTCTTTTGAAAAAAATTAATTTGAAATTGTTAATCTTAGTATTCCTAGTAGAAAAATTGGTAACATAGTTTCATTAAAATACCTAATAGTGGCCTTCCCTGGTGGCGCAGTGGTTGAGTCCGCCTGCTGATGCAGGGGACACGGGTTCGTGCCCTGGTTCGGGAAGATGCCACATGCCGCGGAGCGGCAGGGCCCGTGAGCCATGGCTGCTGAGCCTGCGCATCCGGAGCCTGTGCTCCACAACGGGAGAGGCCACAACAGTGAGAGGCCCGTGTACTGCAAAAAAAAAAACCAAAACCTAATACTGTAATGAAGGAGAATAATAAAAAACCAGAATTTAAATAAAAGCTTAATAATTTGGTTGCTGGTAGTGTTGATTCATGTAAGAACAAGGACCTTCTCTCAAATTCCTGGGAGAAAACAAGAGGCAGGAGTCTTCTTCCACTGTTGAATTGAGGGAAGATCTTTGCTCTTACATCTGCCATAGGATTCTAAGTAAGAAGTAGTCTCTAAATTTCCTGTTTAACAGATTCCTAGATATTAAAGAAGTTCTTTAAGAAGAAGGAGTAATCAAAAAGGAGTAAATCAAAATCCTTATTGAAAGAAAATTTAAAAATTAGTTTGTTCCGGCCTGCCAACTCTTTTGTAAAGTTTTACTAGTACATAGCCACACCTGTTTGTTTATGTATTGTATACATGACTGCTTTCTTACTGACATAGTTGAACAATTGCTACTGAAATCATAGTGCCCCAAATCTTAAAGAAAATATTCTGTCTTGTGTTGGTACTTACCCACTTGTCAACACTCATAAATGGGTGAATTTTATTGTATGTGAATTATACCTAATTCAAATTGACATTAAACCAAAAAATCAGTTTATTTAATATTTAAGTATAACTTGAAAATTTAACATTTATACTTTTGAAAAGTAAGTTTAGGCATATGGGACAGATCTTTGAATAAGTATACCTATTTTCATCTCCTATTAATTTTTTTCAGGACTGCTTCTTATATTCTAGAGCTCTCAGTTTTGAAATACATAGTTCTTGTTACAGTAAAGTTTTAATGAAGTATACAGTAAGAGCATCTTTTAGTCTTTTGAAATTATCTCTCCATTTTTGATGAGACATTAAAAAAACTTTATCCATTAACATTATTCATTATTTTTTTCAGAAATAATTTGAATTTTTTAATGAGTTCTTGGTGGCCCAATCTTGAAGATCTTTATGAAGCTAATGTTCCTGTATATAGGTTTATTCAAAGACCTGGAGATTTGGTCTGGATAAATGCAGGCACTGTGCACTGGGTTCAGGCTGTTGGCTGGTGCAACAATATTGCTTGGAATGTTGGTCCACTTACAGGTATTATAAATAATAATGACAGGTTTTACATTTTAAAGAATTCTAATATATATTATTTTTCTATTAGAAAGTAACTCACAAAAATTGAAAAATTGTGTCCAAGGAAAAATCTCAGTGGTTAGTACAGAGAGTAAATTCAACTTAAGAAATGGATGTAGCAAGTAACAAATGTATGCTTTTGTAATCATAGAGGATATACTTTTGATATTTTAGACTGTTGTGTGTCTTTTTTATAAAGGAAATCTTTTATAGGGAAAAGCAAAGCAGAATAGTTATTTTTTAGACTTTTATCTCTTCTGATATATCACATCAACAGTCTTATGTCAAACTCTGTCTAATATATGTAAGATGAAAAATCTGGTCTTTGTTAGTTTTGTGACTTTGGATAAGTGTTTTGAAATCTCAGTGCCTCATTCTTTTAATCTGAAAAATGAGAAATTATTTTAGTCTGAAAAAATGAGGGTTTCAAAGAATTTAATGAGATGTGAAAAGAGCCACGCACAATGCTTACCACATAGTAAGCACATAGTAAGTGCTCTTTAATGATAATTTTTAACTGTAATTCTTATAAAAGTTTTTTTAAAAATTTTTATTCAAAAAGTAAGTCACAAAAATTATAATCATCCTCATTAGTTCACTCAGTCCCTTTTTATTTCATCTTGATCTTTTGTTAGCACTTTCATGAAGTCATCAGTTTTCCATTTGAATTCTGAAAATGCTTATTCATTCAGTTCAGCAGTATAGTCAGTTACCACAAACCTGTACTTGTCAGAGTCTTTTCCATGAATTCCTTGAAGATGAAAATAGGAACATTTTTGCGAAAGCAACAGAATACACCCAGAACTGTCTGTAAATGACAAAAGACTTAAAAAAGACCACGGTTAAAGATTTGATGAAAGTTCATAGTAATGCAATTGACAAGGAAATTTAGTTATTTCTGATATATACATTTTAAAGTAATAACTAGAATTATGCCTTATTATACCAGAACATATAAGATTTTAAGAAATTTCATGTAATGTCTGAAACATTTATATTAATATATTTCCATACAAATAAGCCAAAGAAAGTTTAGTATTATTTCTTTTTTTTGTTTCTTTTTTTATACTGCAGGTTCTTCAGTCATCAGTTTTATACACATCACTGTATACATGTCAATCCCAATCTCTCAATTCAGCACACCACCATCGCCACCCCACGTTTTCCCCCCTTGGTGTCCATACATTTGTTCTCTACATCTCTTTCTCAACTTCTGCCCTGCATATTGGTTCATCTGTACCATTTCTCTAGGTTCCACATACATGTGTTAATATACGATATATTTGTTTTTCTCTTTCTGACTTATTTCACTCTGTATGACAGTCTCTAGATCCATCCATGTCTCAACAGATTACTCAATTTCGTTCCTTTTTATGGCTGAGTAACATTCCATTGTATATATGGACCACATCTTCTTTATCTATTCCCCTTTTGATGGGCATTTAGGTTGCTTCCATGACCTGGCTGTTGTAAATAGTGCTGCAATGAACATTGGGGGCACATGTCTTTTTGAATTACTGTTTTCTCTGGGTATATGCCCAGTAGTGGGATTGCTGGATCATATGGTAATTCTATTTTTAGTTTTTTAAGGAACCTCCGTACTGTTCTCCATAGTGGCTGTATCAATTTACATTCCCACCAGCGGTGCAAGAGGGTTCCCTTTTCTCCACACCCTCTCCAGCATTTGTTGTTTGTAGATTTTCTGATGATGCCCATTCTAACTGATGTGAGGTGATACCTCACTGTAGTTTTGATTTGCATTCCTCTAATAATTAGTGATGTTGAGCAGCTTTTCATGTGCTTCTTGGCCATCCATATGTCTTCTTTGGAGAAATGTCTATTTAGGTCTTCTGCCCATTTTTGGATTGGGTTGTTCGTTTCTTTAATATCGAGCTGCATGAGCTGTTTATATATTTTGGAGATTAATCCTTTGTCGGTTGATTTGTTTGTGAATATTTTATCCCGTTCTGAGGTTTGTCTTTCGTCTTGTTTATGGTTTCCTTTGCTGTGCAAAAGCCTTTAAGTTTGTTTAGGTCCCATTTGTTTATTTTTGTTTTTATTTCCATGACTCTAGGAGGTCCATCAAAAAAGATCTTGATGTGATTTATGTCAAAGAGTGTTCTTCCTATGTTTTCCTCTAAGAGTTTTATAGTGTCCAGTCTTAGATTTAGGTCTCGAATCCATTTTTTTTTTTTTTTTCGAATCCATTTTGAGTTTATTTTTGTGTATGGTGTTAAGGAGTGTTCTAATTTCATTCTTTAACATGTAGCTGTCCAGTTTTCCCAGCACCACTTATTGAAGAGACGGTCTTTTCTCCATTGTATATCTTTTTCTCCTTTGTCATAGATTAGGTGACCATAGGTGCTTGGGTTTATCTCTGGGCTTTCTATCTTGTTCCATTAACCTGTGTTTCTGTTTTTGTGCCAATACAGTATTGTCGTGATTACTGTGGCTTTGTAGTACAGTTTGAAGTCAGGGAGTTTGATTCCTTCAGCTTTTTTTTTTCCCTCAAGACTGCTTTAGCTATTTGGGGTCTTTTGTGTCTCCATACAAATTTTGAGATGATTTGTTCTTTTTCCATAAAAAATGCTATTGGTAATTTGATAGGGATTGCATTGATTCTGTAGATTGCTTTGGGTAGTATAGTCATTTTCACAATATTGATTCTTCCAATCCAAGAACATGTTATATCTCTCCGCCTGGTGGTATCATCTTTAATTTCTTTCATCAGTGTCTTATAGTTTTCTGCATACAGGTCTTTTGTTTCCCTAGGTAGGTTTATTCCTAGGTATTTTATTCTTTTTGTTGCAATAATAAATGGGAGTGTTTCCATAATTTCTCTTTCAGATTTTTCATCATTAGTGTATAAGAATGCAAGAGATTTCTGTGCATTAATTGTATCCTGCAACTTATAAAACAGTTTTTTAGTGCTTTTAGTTTTTCAGAATTGCTGTTAAAATGGTCACCTGAGAGGTTATAATGATTATGTTCATATATTTTGTTAGTTTGCTTTATAACTTAAAAAAAATTTTTTTCCTCCTAGCCTGCCAGTATAAACTGGCAGTAGAACGGTATGAGTGGAACAAATTGCAAAGTGTGAAGTCAGTGGTACCCATGGTTCATCTCTCCTGGAATATGGCACGAAATATCAAAGTCTCAGATCCCAAGCTTTTTGAAATGATTAAGTAAGTACTTTCCAGAATTGCTATAGTTCCTCTTGTGGGGTTGGTGATAGGGATAGGGAATATGGTGAAGAGTGTTTCCTAATGATTATTTTTACCCCAAAGAATTACGTCAGTTGACATCAGATGATAAAGTGGTTCAGATATCTTGACAAAATAAGAGCATTCACATGTAAAAAAATATTTTTTCTTTCCAAATAGATTGTTGTGGTACAAAGAGGAGTGAAGGCATACATGATTCTTTACCAGTAAATTCACACATCTGTGCTTTCCCTTACCCTCTGACCAAAGTGACATCCTGGGATATCTTTAGTTTTAGTATTTGATGTCTGCCTGCAGCACAGGGAGTGAGAATGATACTAAAATAAAAATATCTCGTAAAGAAATTAGCATTTAAAATAGTGTTTTAACTATTTAAATTTTCTGCCATAATTAAATCATTCCCTTATCTTCTTGAACCACTCATTACAAATTTAGTAGATAAACAACTTGAATATATATATTCTAGTAATTTCTGATTTATTAGCCTAGTTTCTGTTCCATTTCTTTTGTAGGTATATTTAGAATACAGGCATACCTCATTTTATTGCTCTTTGCCTTATTGCTCTTCGCAGATATTGTTTTCTACAAATTGAGGGTTTGTGAACAAGTCTGTCAGCACCATCTTTTCAGGAGCACTTGCCCACTTTCTTTCTTTGTGTCTCATGTTGGTAATTCCCGCAATACTTCAGATTTTTTCTTTATTACTATATTTCCTGCAGTGATCTATGATTAGTGCTCTTTGATGTTACTATTGTGAAAAGATTATGACTTGCTGAAGGTTCACATGCTGATTAGCAATTTTTCTTGCAATGAAGTATTTTTGATTAAGGTGTATGCATTGTTATTTTTGATATAATGCTATTGCAGACTTAATAGACTACCATACATAGTAAACCTAACTTCTGCGAAACCAGAAAATTGTGACTTGCCTTATTGCAATATTTGCTTTATTGCAGTGGTATGGAATGGAGCCATGATGTTTCTTCTTGTACATTTTTTCCGGCAGTGCCACTTAGTGCTTCTCCAGATTTCAGTTTACATGCTTTTCTTGCCCTTCTCCCCCAACTCCATCACTAATGAAAAATAACTCTGCTGAAATGAATTTGGGAAATTACAGGCTAAATAGTTAAACCAGTAATTTTCTTAGTTGTTCTTAAGTCCCTTCAGGGCCTGTATATTATGTTCATGAACTTTGTGAATGGGAGAGGAAGATATACAGTGTCTCCCAGGATCTTTAAAAATAGTGCTGGCTAATTTTAAACAATTTCAAATTTATTTTCAAAATTTTGTTCTAACCAATATATCCAGACAGAAATTGCAGGGTCAGGGTAATGTGCCTATGCACTGTTTTACTTATTGACACATTCTGTTTTTGTTAAATGTTTGAGAAGTAAAGTTAGAAAAGTTTGAAAGAATGTTATTCAAATTCTTAACTAACAGAGTAAGTCCTATTAAAAATCCACAATTTATGGGTGGTCATTTGGTAACTTCTTCAGTATGGTCATTACCTCAGCTCTAATTCATGAATATATTCAAAGGCTGATCCAAAATGTACTTTTTGTCTCAATGCCCCAGATTATTTTAGGATTTTTGCAAAACGAATAACATTCAACTAGTATTTCAGAACCACATACTCTATGCTTGATGCTGTTCTTGGCAATAAAATAGATACTGCAGAGTATAAAACTAAATCTCTTCCTTTGTGAGATTTAATCTGTAGTGAAGCCAGACAGACAAATTCCCAAACAGATAAATAAGTTACTGTTAAGTAATATGAGTAAAATTTATTTTTGCAAATTTGTTTGTTTTTTGGTTAGGGGGTGAAGAATGCTGCACTTTTGTTCAAGTGGCTTCTGAGAGCATGGTTTCCATACTTGGATCGGAATCATAAAAAGGAGACAACTAAAAAGAAGAGCTAGGATAAAGCATTTCAGTCCCCCAAAACAAGTGAAAGTCTTAAATGAGAACAACTTTGGTGTATTTGTGGGACAGAAATGGCTGTAACGGAATGAAGGAGGGGAATAGCTGTGGTAATGAGTTCATGAAAATGGTGAGGTACGAAATTACAGATGTAGGCACTGTTAAATAGTTTAGGTACTAATTCTACGTGTGTAGAAGAAGGAGAGGGATAGATTTTGATTTACATTTTTAAAATGTGAATCTGTCTATTTGTGGAAAAAGGATTGGAGAATGGAACTAGTTCTCTTTAGAACTAAAGAGAACAGTTATAAGTCAATTGGCAGAAATCCAGACTAACCTGGATTGTGATTGTAGCAGTGGAACTGGAAAGAAGTATCACACTGCAGTCTATTTTCGGATGTTTACACATAGATTGGATAGTGAGATAAGGAAAAAGGAAGCAAGAAAAGATGATTATCATCTTGTGTTTTTGTTATCTCTGGTTCATAAACTTAAAACTTCTCTCACTTCGGTCATTTTCATTCCCTACCCTCATTGTTCTCAACATCTTTTAGACCCCTTCCAGTGTGTCAGTGTTTCTATCAATACTTAAAATGCAGGACACCAAGACTTGCCTTCCATGAATGGAAATGTTCCCATTTCTCTATGGTGGCATTTTAAATTACATTGTCTTTGTCCTAGCAGTTGTCTTAATATTGGACTTGAATATACAAATTTAGGTTTCCTTCTATTTAAATTACTGGAAATAGTTTTCATCCATATTTTCCTTACACATTTAAAAAAATATATTTAATACCCTAAGTGAATGTATTTACTTATTGGTGCTGTGTTTCTTGTAGAGGTTTTTAATACTTCCTTATAGAATATGAAATCATTTTGAATATTGACTGCATTTATTATAATTTCAGAATTCTACTTCCAACTTTAGTTGTCTCATGTTGAATTAGCTCCTCTTTTTGTTATCACTCTGATTAAAAATGTTAACCAGGGAGATTCCCTCGTGGCACAGTGGTTGAGACTGCCTGCCGATGCAGGGGACACGGGTTCGTGCCCTGTTCTGGGAAGGTCCCACATGCCGCGGAGCGGCTTGGCCCGTGAGCCATGGCCGCTGAGCCTGCGCGTCCGGAGCCTGTGCTCCACAACGGGAGAAGCCACAGCAGGGAGAGGCCCGCGTACCGGAAAAAAAAAAAATGTTGACCAGGGTCATTCAGCCACCTCTCAAAATGTACTTTCATTCACCACCAATGCTTATTTGCAGTGTCTTTCCTTTAATAGATAAATATTTGAGTACTAGCTGAATAGATGGAACTGGGCTGAGCCCTGAAGATTTATAAATATTCTGTGCAAATTCCTGTCTTCATTTAGGGAAGATGGGGAGAGACAGTGGAGGTAGGAGGGCAAAAGTTGTAGAGCATGTAAATACATGGATTAAAAGTTGTAGATTTTAAAATGTATCAGTGACATCAATTACAACTCAGTAAAAAAAAATAGTATCCTAATTTTTTAAAATGTTAATGTTATATATCTTGGATCTTACAGAATCAGGGATGTTTGGGGGGAGCTGTTCTTTGGAAAAGCAAGGTAATTTATGTGAAGCACAAAGGTATAGGAGAAGGAATGAGTAGAGAACTTGATGTGGGAAAAGAATGAATGAAATATCCCTTTGGGTTTCCATATTAAGTAGGTTTTAGATGTCCAGTAGTACTTTGTAATCTTACTAAGTTTTATTCTAAGTGCTGAACAAAAATTATTTCAGTTACACCAGGCTTAGGTCACCTATCTAGTTAGGTGCAGAATCAGCATTTTAAAACACCTATATAGGTTCAGTAGGAAGGTCTTTGTTTGTAATTGTGACACATCCCTTCATGTGAGGCAGTAGCAAGACTGAGAAAATGGAAACAGATTTTAGAAAAAGCTATTGGAAATAACTTTAGAGAGCAAAGCAGGAGCCAACTAACTGGAGTGTTTTACCTACTATTTTGTGATTATTACCTTTACAGGAAGAGAACTAACAATGAGGAATAGAGCTTCAAAGAGTAGTTGTATTTACGAACAGGAAAAATGAGGAACTAAATAAGAGAATGAACAGAGAGAGGCAGGAGAGCAGTTAGAATATGTTGTTACAGAAATAACAAAGATTTATTGTTTTTGTTGTCTTCCCAGAAGTTTTTTTGCTGTTTAATTATTGTATCCTTATCATTGCTTTTGTCCTTAAATCCTGTCAGAAGGAGGTGGTATTAATTTAACCTGTTTTATGTGCTGTGGTGATTCCTAAATAGTTTCTTTCTTGTAATTCTTCTCTTTGAGTCATTTCATGTGTTAGCTTTGAGCTTGTCTTTTTCATTCCTCCATTCATAGCAGTATGGCTTCTGACTCTGATGTATCCCTGAAACTACTTGGTGGAGGTAACCAGTGACCAGCCATTTTAAATATAAGACATCACAATTGTAGAATTCTTGAGAATCTACATTTTTAAGCCTAGCACATGAATTTCTGAAAGAATTTGACACTCCCCCACATCCACCTCTCTTGATAGTCATTTCTCACACTACTACTTTTAGATGTATGCTTAAATATTCTATTTTTACCACTATGTTTACTATTTTAAACCTCTTTATAGTTGGTTCATAGCTAAATACAGTATGCTTAAGTATAACAAATCAACCAAAAAGAAAATAAGGAATACTTACCAGTATCATCTACTGAGGTATAAATAGGTCTTTCTATTCTTTAATTCAGTCAGTGTTTATTGTGAACCAACTGGGTGCCTAGGTACTTTGCAGGATGCTTTGAAAGGAGTGATACATTTTTAGGGTGCTAACTATTAGAAACAATGTACTCTTTGCACAGCTATTGAAAAATGTGCTCTTTGCTTTAATGGAACTGTTGCTAAGGTATAATGGGGGAGCATAGAGGATGGCTCTTTCAAGACAGAATTCAGGAAAGACTTTACAGAGGAAATACTCTAGGTTATAGTCCTTATCCTGAATTCTTTGGGCCAGATGTCTTTTAGATTTCAGATTTTCTTTGGTTTTAAAAAGGTACATATTTTGAGGCTTTCCTGGTGGTGCAGTGGTTGAGAATCTGCCTGCCAATGCAGGGGATGTGGGTTCAAGCCCTGGTCCGGGAAGATCCCACATGCCGCAGAGCAGCTGGGCCCGTGCACCACAACTACTGAGCCTGCGCTCTAGAGCCTGCAAGCCACAACTACTGAGCCTGCGCTCTGGAGCCTGTGTGCCACAACTACTGAAGCCCACGCACGTGAAGCCTGTGCTCCACGGCAGAAGAGGCCACCACAATGAGAAGCCCGAGAAGCCGGCGAAGCCCGAGCATTGCAGTGGGGAGTGGCCCCTGCTCACCGCAACTAGAGGGAGTATGGGCGCAGAAGCAGAGACCCAATGCAGCCAAAAAATTTTTTAAAAAGATACATATTTTTCCCTACCACCCATACTAGCAGGGTATAGGACAGCATTCTTAAGCATATTAATAATTCTGTAGTGAAATGTGAATGGGCACTGTAAATGAGCTACGTAATAACTATAGTAGCCTGATTTAAACACCAAATGAGTTTTACAAACCTTAGGAATACTTGGTGTAACTAAACTATAAGTGCTTTGCCACTTAGCTTGTATTTGCACTATGTGATTTTAAAATGGCAAGGGTTATTTCCACTTTCCAACTACTGATTTTTTTGTTGGTTTAAGACTGAATTAGCTTTCTTTTCTTAAACTACTCTATAAGATGCTTAATTTTTTTTCCTTTGTAGTTAGTTCAAGTTTGGTATCAGTGCATTCTAAAGCCAGAAAGCCTGTGGTGTGACTTAGTGATTTAGTACATCTTTTCAGATTTCTACAACTTAGCCATTTTACTATATTGGACTAATCTTCATTCGTACTTTACTTCATATTCTTCCAGATACCACCTAGAAATGGCAGCAAGGAGAATCATGAGTGAAAAGCATATTCATTATGTTGATTATCATTGTCTGTCAGTTTAGAACGCAATGGACTTGACTTCAAAGATTTTAATCCTAAACCCTGAGGAATCACTGTAATAACTGATCTCAGTGTATAAATTTCTCTTTTGACTTAAATTACTGTCAAAACTTTTTCACAAATCCTCTGTGTTACAACTGAACTGAATTTCTCCTGATGTGGATCAGAATTAAAACTGTGTCTTTGCAGTTAAGCTCAACTTGTTCATTCATAATAGTTATGGAACATATATAAACTGTTTGGCTAAAAATTTCAGGTATGTTTCACATCAGCAACAGTTGCTAATGAGAAAAGTTTTTAATTTTGGAAGTAAAAATAATCAAATTTGCAAGTTAGATCAGTTGGCCACAGTATGATGAAGATAGGAAGAATATAGGCATGAATTGAAAGGTAATTACTGCTGTTCAGACAAGAGGCAGCCAGAATTTAGAGAATAAAATAAGATATATTTCATGGTTGAATGGTTGAGATAAGGGAGGAATCTGTTTTGCTTGATTCAGGATTGTAACACAGCATTTGCTCTTGTCATTGAGATTGTGACTAAAGAATAAGGAGAGGAATGAGTTAGATATTGATAATGATGTTACAGCCTGGCTTTTTCAACATGAAGAATTTAAAGTCTTCATAGAATGTTTAAAGAAAAATTTCTATAAACACTCAGAGGGGTAGATAGCTCTGTTACCTAGTATAGAGGACTGATAGCTGGAGCTAGCTTATATATAATCCCTGCTAAGATTTGAGATGCTGAGGTTTCTGAACTATTAGCTATTTTTAAAACATCACAGAAAGACTGCATTAATAGTACTTAAAGTTTAAGTCCACTGATATTTTAATTTACTCAACTCCTGTATCTTTCCATATTAAGATATATATTTTTTAATGTAAATTTTACCACAAAACATAGCTGCACTACAAAAATTGAATTACACAAGTTGAATTATATTATTGTATAAACTTTTTCAGCCCTGCAGAGAAGTTAGAGAATAGTACACTGAATACTGATAGATTTTTCATCTTAGTTTACTTTAAGTTTTTGCCACATTTACTTACTATCTATGGAACCCTGCCTAATTTATTCTACATCTTTTAAAAATAAGGGCCTTACCCTTCATAGCCATAGTAGCTTTGTCACACCTAAGATAACTAAAATCAGAATATCATATTATCTATAGTTAAAATTTATCACCTGTCCAAAAAGTTCTTTAAAAGCTATTGCTTCTTTTTAGTCCACTCTTATTCCCAATTTAGAGTCATTCAGAGTTCACATTGAATATAGTATTTGGCTGTTCTTTTTGGAGTCATTCAATCATGTCATGTCTTTTTGGTCTCTTAAGAATCGTTCTTAATGACATTGTCTTTTTATTTGAAGAAACCAGGCCAGGTGCGTTTTAGAGTGTTTCACATTTTGGGTTTGTCTGGTTGTTTCCTTATATTAGATTCAGGTTAAACATTTTTGAAAAGAGATAATGTGTTTTCTATTTGTATCGTATCAGGAGATATACAATACTGTTTCTTTGGTCACTATTTGAGATTGGGGTTAAGTTGAGTGTATATATTTTTACTTGGATAGCTGAAAAATAATTTCCTTCCCTATTTCTAAGTATTATTTTTGTATCATGAGGGGACACTAAATATGTACTTTAAAGCTTAAAATACAGTTAATGGAGGTGTTGTTTATTCTTGATTTTTATCTGTATTCTCCAAAATAAATATTTCTCCTTTCTTGGTTTTAATTAAAAAATGAGTTGATTGAAAGTTTAAGGGAATCCTCACTCTTCAATTTATAATTAATGTTTGAAGATATTTGAAATTTATTACATTTATTACAGTGCTTTGATTTTCTTCATTTTCATGAAACTCATATGGTCATTAATATTAGAGCATTCCTTTTGATAAAATCCTTGAAAGGAATTAAACGATAATGTAGTAGATGAGATCTTTTGGTACTGATTCAACTTTGTAATATAAATATCGTGTTCTTTATGTAGTTGAATGGTAAATGAAGCCAGTTACAATGATTCGTAGTATGCCCACAATTATCACCGTATATTAGGCTCACTTTTTGTACATGCCTCTATCAGTAAGGTAGGCTGGAAAAGGCAAGGCATCTCTTGGTTTTTAATTTCCGTAGCATCTACTAAAATTGTGGTGACAGTCTGAGATTGTTGTCAGAGAGACTTTAATATTGAGTCAGCCTAACTTTTATTTACTCCAGTATTTGCATCATTTGGGATCTTATTTTGGGAAATTTCACCCTTCTGTTGTCCATTTTCCTTGTTTGTAAAATAGGATAGACAATAATGCCTCTGATGGTGGGCTTAGGTAGCATAAAACTTAGGTGGCCTAATGTATGTAACCCTTCATGAATGCTATCTTCATGAATAAAATATTAACATTTTATTTTCCCACATGATAGCATTGTCAAGTTTATGAGCATTGCTGTCTATGCAAATAAAAATTTTCAGAGTTTTAGTCATTATTTTCCTGTGAAATAAATAATTTGAAGCAGTACTTATGTGAAAAGGTGTCTGGTCCCAGAGGTGAAACCATAGTGAAGAAGGGTAGTAGGAGGACATCAAGAAATGCTATGTCTAGTGTGATATATATTTTCTTTCCAGAACTGAATTTTTACTTCTTGCTTGTCCTAGCACTTCTTTCAAACACACACGCAAAAACACACCACACCACACTACAAAGCTTTTCTTATTTCGATATCCAAATACAGGTAAGGCATGGCTTTGTTTCTTAAAAACTGAAAAGAATTTGTCTAGGCAAATTGAAAGTGGTATGATTTTATATGATACTTAAGAAAATTTTCATGCAAGTTTGGATTTAATATTATTATACTTTTTATGTTTTTAAATAAATGAACAAGATTTTACTTAAAGTAAATTTATTCCAGACTTACTCTTTGATTTTAAAAAACGGATAATAATAGTTTAACCTGGCAAATAACAAATAGCATAGAAATATAAATAAAGGGAATCTAAATCTGCTATTTCTTATCATATTGTAGAATTTACTTTCTTGCTTAGTAATCAAATATTTGTTATATACCTCCTCTATGCCAGGCACAGTCCTACTGCAGGTAACAAAATAGACAAAGCCTTTGCTCTCATTAATCCTACATTCTAATGGGAAAAAAAGACTAAAAGCCTATAAAGATAAGGAAGATAGTTTCAGATACTGTTAATGTAATATCATTTCTTTCAAGTAATAGTTTATGTAATAATAATACATTCCAAATTCTAAGTTAGTAGCAATTCAGTATATCAAAGAGGTCCAAGTTAATCTGATCATGATTCCAGGCGGTTATACTATTCACAGACATTGTTGTGACATCATTTTTGCTAAACCAATTTTGTGCTTTTTAGGATAATTTTAGAGTTGAAATGTACCTCATAAATCAACTAGTCCAGCTCTGCATTCAAAGGAGAACTTTGAGACACGTTTGTGGCAACTGTAATAGACAATTCTAAGTGGTGACAGCAAATTATAGAAAAATTAACACTTTTTGTGAGAATTCAATATATTGTTAGCATCAGAAGTATGCACGTAAGGAAAGTGTAAATTACAATAAAGTTTGTGTTAATATAAAGATTCCATTATACTACCTTCAAATTAAAATTGAAACAATAATACCCTTTTTTCCTTTAGTACTATAGTTAAACTAATTTTATATCATAATTCATAGATAATTGTTTACATAATTCAGAATTTTAAAATCAATTATATAAAAATAATTCTGTTGTATCTAGATGTAAATATGTACCTTCTTACCTTGCTATAACCAAAGAGTCAGCCTGTGCTTCCCTGGTGGTGCAGTGGTTGAGAGTCTGCCTGCCGATGCAGGGGACACAGGTTTGTGACCCGGTCCGGGAGGATCCCACATGCCATGGCCACTGAGCCTGTGTGTCCGGAGCCCCCCCAAAAAAAAAAAAAAAAAAAAAGTCAGCCTGCAGTTCAGACTGTTCATTTCAAAGATGAAGAAATTGACTCTTAGGGAAACTCTCTCAGTTGTCTAAATCGAAGTAAAAAGTAAGAATATATCTTCAAATAAGATGTGAGGGTTTTTTTGGTAGACAGCATTGTATTTTTATATTCAAATATTAGTTCTCAACTTTCAGTGCTTTAGTATTATCATTGTTAGGCCTACTAGATATGAAAAATTGAAAAAAGGAAAATTATGTGACTAGATCTTAGAACCAAGAATGTCAAAGTTATTTCTATTTGGTGTTTCTTTTGTGCTAAGAATACTCAGTATTCAGTTGTCACAACAATTTTTCTCCATAATAGGTATTGTCTTATGAAAATTCTAAAGCAATGTCAGACACTGAGGGAAGCTCTTATTACAGCAGGAAAAGAGGTTATATGGCATGGGCGGACAAATCATGAACCAGCGCATTACTGTAGCATTTGCGAGGTAACTTCTTATTGACAGTTTTGTTGTGGTTTCTCTAGGGTTTGGTTTCTTTTGTTTTTTAATTATAAATTTACCTATACTTTAATGTATTTTATTGAAATTGACTATCATAGCAATTGTATTAAATTTTCATTTGATGGTATAATATTTCATCAAATATTAACTCAGAAGTATCTCCTAACAGTGGTATTTGTGTTGCACCTTCTTACCAGATGATTATCATCTCAGATTTTAAATCAGGAACAATTCGTAGTAAGTACACAGTTGCCAGCAAACTGGATCTATTTCAGTATAGGTCTAGGCTGATAAGTGTTAAGTCCTTTGTAGTTAATTTCATAAATTTTTAATTTTTTTCTCTTGTGACCAAGACTTTTAAAAAGTACAAAGATAAAGATGTGGTAGCTGTTCTGGAGGAGCTTATATTCTACTTGGATAATACAATTTGTTAACAACTAAATGTGATATATATGAAACCGTAATGACTGTGGTCATATATACAGACTATTATACAAATATTTACGAAAAATGACTTTCTAACATTACCATCGGAGCCCCTTGAAGCATGAATTTGATTTCAGCAGGCGCAAAATGGCTTGAATTGGAGAATAAAGCATCATTAGGTGTTACAGATGGGGAAACAAGTAGTGTACATAATAAAGAGGTTAAGTAGTTCAGTGTGGCTAGAAAATGTAGCACATATTTTCAGAATGTGTAAGAGATGGTGTGTAGCTGCGAGCATCTTGAATTTAAGGAATCTGATGTTTATTCTAAGGTCGTTAAAAGTTTTAGAGCAAGCGACTCAAGTCATGATACGTGTTTCAGAGAGTGGTAGTTGATCATTGAAGAGGATGGAGATAGAAAGTGAAGAGCCTAGTTGGGAGACTACAGAATGGGTAGTGTGTTTGGTTTATTTGTTTTTTTGTTTGTTTGTTTGGCTGCATCACAAGGCATGTGGGATCTTGTTCCCAGATCATACCCATGCCTCCTGCAGTAAAAGCACAGCCTGGACTGCCAGGGAGATCCCTAGAATGGTGTTAAGAGAAGTTAACTGAGGGCTGAGACTCATAGGTAGTGTTAGGGATATAAAATAAAGGGAGAAGGAAGGGAGAAGTGTTTAGAAAATAAAATCAACAGGATAGTTGATCAAATGGCAAATGATGACAAGTTGAAGAAACGCAACCTTTTTACTGGGCTCCCTAAAGTATGTTACTGCCTGTTCATAGTAATAGAAAACCTTATGAACTCTGCATTTTTTTTTGTAATTGCTTTACAGTGTTGTGTTAGTTTCTGCTGTACAATGAAGTAAATCAGCTATATGTATACATATATCCCCTCCCTCTTGGACCCCCCCCTTCTACCCCGCCATCCCACCCAGCTAGGAGGTCACCACAGAGCACTGAGCTGAGCTCCCTGTGCTATACAGCAGGTTTCCACTAGCTATTTGTTTTACACATTGTAGTGTATTTATGTCAATCCTAATCTCCCAATTCGTCATACCCTCCGCTTTCCCGTGTCCACACGCCCATTCTCTATGTGGCATCTCTGTTCCTGTTCTGTGTATAAATTCTTCTGTACCAGTTTTCTAGATTCCACGTATATGTGTTAGTATACTATATTTGTTTTTCTCTTTCTGACTTCATTCTGTGTCACAGACTCTAGGTCCATACACGTCTCTACAAATGACCCAGTTTCATTCCTTTTTATGGCTCAATAATATTCCACTGTATTTACCACATCTTCTTTATCCATTCATCTGTCATTGGACACTTAGTTTGCTTCTGTGTCCTATTGTAAATAGTGCTGCAGTGAACATTGGGGTGCATGTGTCTTTTTGAATTATGGTTTTCTCAGGGTATATGCCCAGTACTGTGATTGCTGGGTCATATGGTAGTTCTATTTTTAGTTTTTTAAGGAACCTCCATACTGTTCTCCACAGTGGCTGTATCCATTTACATTCCCACCAACAGTGCAAGAGGGTTCCTTTTTCTCCACACCCTTGCTAGCATTTATTGTTTGTAGATTTTTTAATGATGGTCATTGTACCTGGTGTGAGGTGATGCCTCACTGTACTTTTGATTTGCATTTCCTAACAATTAGTGATGTTGAGCATATTTTCATGTACCTCTTAGCCATCTGTATGGTCATTTCTTTGGAGAAATATCTGTTTAGGTCTTCTGCCTATTTTTTGTTTGGGTTGTTTGTTTTTTTGATACTGAGCTGCATGAGCTATTTGTGTATTTTGGAGATTAATCCCTTGTCAGTTGCTTCATTTGCAAATATTTTCTTCTGAATGCTGTCTTTTCGTATCGTTTATGGGGTTCTTTTTTGCTGTGCAAAAGCTTTTAAGTTTAATTAGGTTGTTCCAAGACGATTTGAGGTGATGAGTTTCTAATCACTGAACAAGTCAAGCAGAAGTCAGATCACTTGCCTAGAACTTGGAAAGGTCTGAACTAGGTCTTGAAACTGTGTTACACTTATGAGATATACTGATTAAATCTGTTGGCTGTTTTACTATTGTATAGCCTCATTGAAGTATATTATTATAAGGCCAAACAGATTCTGGTTAGGTATTATACCTCAGATATATAAGAATCTATTCTGTATATGAAAACAAGTATTCTGTCTATTATCCACTTTCCTGGCAGAGTCATTGTAACTCAACATTCTTTCTAAGATGCACTTATTGTCTCTCCGTATGGTAAAGTTCATGAATACACCCTGTACTTATCTTCCTTAATATAGTAGGCTTAGAAGTGAACACCCTTTATTAGTCATCTATGAGTTTTGGACTCTTGAAAATAATCTCATCATGTTCATTCAAGTGTTTGTTTCCTATTTTTCCTTCACTTTTCCATTTTTCTTTTTTTCCTTTACTTTTATTATTATTATTATTTTGGTTTGGTTTGCTTCCAAACTAAGCACTATGATATCTAAGAGTCCAAAAATGAATAAAATAGTTTAGTCACAACCTTTGTGGAGCTCAGTGTGAGGAGAGAGAGACAAACAAAACCAGAACACTATGAATACTATCATGAAGAAGTAGAAAAATTATCACTTTTTTCTATTTTTGTTCTGATATTCTGGGGAAAATAAAAATAGGCTGATCCTTATAAATGTTTGATTAAACTTTAATTAGTGATTATAACGAGGATTTCATTCCATTAGGTTAATCTCTAAGTATATAACATTACCCTTGTCTTTGGGTGTCCTACAAAATAAACCTGGTATCTCAGACATACAACTCTGTGGCTTTTTTAAGTCCCAGCATTTAGACAAAAATAACTGTCCACATTTTCATGTAAAGTAGAATTCCATAGTTTTATAAGTTGTGCAAATAAATTCAACTGTCTCTGTTCAGTGCTTTTTCTCTTACAAAATAGGTGGAGGTTTTTGATCTTCTTTTTGTCACTAATGAAAGCAATTCTCAAAAGACATACATAGTACATTGCCATGACTGTGCACGAAAAACAAGTGGAAATCTGAACAATTTTGTGGTGCTAGAAGAATACAAAATGGAGGACCTCATGCAAGTATATGACCAGTTTACATTAGTAAGTGAATTCATCATGTGAGAGTACATAGTTACCTGGGTTGTGAAGCAGCAGTGTTCGTTTTTGCTAACTAGTTAATAAGGATTAATAAGATATATATTGGTTAATAAGATGTATATTTGTTAATAAGATGTATATTGGTTCCATTGGTTCAATAGATGATGTGTAAGAAAATATTCCTCTTTTTCATACTTGGAAGCCTTTTATCAAATTAATATATATTACTGTTTGTCCTTTTCAGTGGGAATGGCCTAAATAATAACAGTAATTACATTTAAAAATCTTTGTGTACTTTTAGAATATTATCATAGTCTTTATGCTACTTGGCTTAATTGATAAAACCAAATGTTGATTACTTAATTCTGTAGGTATGATCTAAAGAAAAATCATTATGTTTTTAATATTCTTCTATTTTCAGAGCTTAATTGTATTTATTTAAGACCTAGTTCTTGTTATCTTTTAAACTCATGGAAATATTTGATGGATTTTGACTAATGGTACAGTTTATAAGATGCATGAAACTAAATTCAGAAGTATGTGTATTCTGCATGTTTTAATTTCAAAGACAGGTTGCCAACCTTTACTTTTGACTTTGAATGGCTTTATGAAGGGAATTACAGTTATTCATGAGTTGTTAATACTGGTCAAGTGCCTTTTGTTCTAAATATTGAAATTTAGTTTGTAGTATTTTTAATTGAATGGTGCTTAGGATTGCTTAAAAAAGAGAAAAATTATGAGAAATATGTGCAGTATATACTCTAGCTGAGAAATGTTCATGAACCAATAACTAGTGAAATTTTAATTAAAATTTTTAAAGTTTTTCACAAATTCTGTGTTTTAGCAGTCAGTTTGGTATGTCCTGTAAGTTTTTGTGACTAAATGATGTACAGAAAAATGAGGGTAATAATTTAGAACTCTTAGAAATATGGTCCTAAAGGACACAATAAAAGCACATCAATTAGCAGGCTATTGAACTTTTTTAAGACTTGGTGTTTCTTTCTAACTCACTTCATAAGTAGGCTGTATATTGTTTATAGCCATGAACTAGAGAACACTTTTAAGGATTAATGATATACTAAAATAATTAATACACCTCACTTTTAATTTTAGGCTCCTTCAGTATCATCCTCCTCTTCTTGATATTGTTCCATGAATATTAAATGACACCTTTTCTGATCTTCAGGAAAGTTCTGCACCACTGGGTTTGTAGCTGCTTCTTAAGAGTGCTGACCAAAAGCTAATGTCTATGCAACCTTCCAAGAATATTGTCAAACAACTGGATGTAGGAGAGCACTTTTCTGCTCCAAGATGATCCAGCTTTACTTAGTAATAATTATCACATGTTTTATGGTATCTGACAAAACTGGCGTTGTCCAACAGACTACTGACTCGATGATACCTTTTTTGTTGTTTGTTTCTCTGTTTCTGGACTGATAAATTAGTTTTCATCTATATTTTATCCTTTCAGAAGTTTCCTGGGGAAGATACACTGTCCTCACTGGCCATTTGTTTGCGAAGATAGTTAATAAATTTAAATCTTTGGTTAACTTTTTTAATGTGAAAAATTAAAGGAGAAAAATATTTTTTAACTGCATTAAGTTTTTCTGTATTGTTTTGAGGCCATAATGGTTCCAAATTAAGACTTTTTTAAAAATTTCGTAGCCTAATAACAAAAGATACAAAGATAATCGATTGCACATAGACTAAGGAATAAACTTTAAATTTGTGATTTTGTTTCTAATCTAATACAGATTTACACTATTTATGAATACATATTTATTGCTTGAAAATATTTGTGAATGGAATGTTATTATTTTTTTTTGAGATTGCCTGCTGTTAAATATTAAGGAGTTCTGTAATTTTAAACACTACTCCTTTTACATTTTGTATGTGTAAATAAAACTTTAGCATTGTACAGAATCTTTTGTTAAAGTTGTTCAATGTTCAAAGGGTTTTCCACTGTTTGAGTTGTAGAAAGACTTTCTGTAAAGACCCAGATTTTATTCATTTTCAAATCTGATTATATATATTTTATATGTACATATATATTCACACACATGTATAACATATATAATACAATACATAGTTGTAAAAATATAAAGAAAACTTTTGAATTTTCACATATATGATAGTTTCTGAGGTGCCTACTGTAAAGTATTACTTGCAAAAGTATGTTTATTTTGAAAGTAAATGTCTTTCATCTGATTTGTTAGGTTTCAGTTATTGCAGTGATCACCAATAAAAAAGTACCAGAAAAGTGTAGAGTAGAAAATGAATAGTGAAGTTAAGATTTTAAAGAGAACATGATGTAGGTTTGATAAATCTTGTTTATTATGAAGAGGAGAGTCAGAATGATGGTCTCCACTCTAAGAACAAATATATTAAGTGACTTATTTTCTGGATTACATGACTTAAAATTTCATGATTTTCTGCCTGTACAACATGGTTCAGCAAGGGGAGGGGGGATATATTCAAATTCTGTATCACTAGTAAATTTTAACAAGGTGAAGGTTTTTTACTTCATATGAACAAATTACTCTTAATTAACCATTAACCATTTTGTAAGAATTCCTTGTTTTCTACCTGTACTTGCTGAAGCTTTTGGCCTGTATTCTCATTTTATCACATTTTTCTTTATAACAGTGTTCCAGGGAGTTTTGGTAAGGTTCTACAAATGAAGTTATGCAAATGTCTAGAGAATTTATAATCCTATCTGGTGAAATGCCTTTATGATTGTATTAATGAAGTACTTTTTTCAAATAACTTTCTAGAAATAATTTAAAGACAAAAAGTTGTGCATATTTTATTAAATTTAGGTAACAGTTTTTCAATAATTGAAATCTGAACAGTAATCATATATATATACATACATATAGATACACATATGTATACACGTGTATATATAATTTCAAAAGGAAGTAATTATAATTCCATTTTAGTTAAGAAAACTAGCAAATGCCACTCATATTATTTTAACAGCTATATTTTCTGATTTTCATGTAAATGGTTTTTGTCCAAAAGTCAAAATATGATAGAGCTCAAGACAGACTCTTTTGAAACGAAAGTTAAAATTTAACGATCAGGAGACTTATAAAGTATTACGTTTATATTATAATTTATTAGTGCTACATCTGAATTTTTTAACTAGCTCTATTTTGTATTTCTTACATAGCATCTTACTGTTTCATCTCTTTTTGAGATGATTTATTGCCAAGGTTCGTATAAATTGAACTACTGTATTTACCTGCACATAAAAAAGCCTTAGTTCTATTTGGATTGCCTGTCAAGAATTTTACTTCACAGAATTTTACAGTCTTTAAAGCAGTAGAGAACAGGACATGAAATCAAATATACCACCATCACTTAGAAGTATATCTACATTAACGAAGTCTTCTGTTTCCTATTTTCTTTCATCAGTTTAATATCCTTTATAAATTGGATTTTGGAGGTGGTTGTTATTTTACTGCAGGAAGTGTAAGACTTGTTAACATAGACTCCACCCAAGCCTTTTTTTTTCCGGTGTGCCTTTTTTTGAAAAGTTGAGGTACAATATTATGTAAGTTTTAGATGCACAGCATAATGATTCACAGTTTTTTAAGGTTATATTCCATTTATAGTTATTATAAAATATTGGCTATGCCCTGTGTATTCATCCTTGTACCTTATTTATTCTGTACATAGTAAGTTGTACCTGTTAGTTCCCTACCTCTATCTTGCCCTCCCCCCACCTCTTCCACTGGTAACCACTCGTTTATTCTCTGTATCTGTGAGTCTTTGTTTTGTTACTTTTACTAGTTTTATTTTTTAGATTCTACATATAAATGATATACAGTGTTTGTCTCTGTCTGCCTTACTTCACTTAGTATAAAACCCTCCAAGCCCATCCATGTTGTTGCAACATTTTTTTTTTATAGCTGAGTAGTATTCCATTGTTTCTGTATACCACATATTCTTTATAAACACATATCTCTTAAAGGATACCTAGATCGCTTTCTTATCTTGGCTATTGTAAATAATGCTATGAACATTGGGGTGCATGTATCTTTTTGAATTAGTGTTTTGGGGTTTGTTGCATATATATACCCAGGAATGGAATTACTGGATCATATGGTAGTTCTCTTTTTAGTTTTTTGAAAAACCTCCAAACCATTTTCCATAGTGGCTGCACCAATTTACATTCCGGCCAACAGTGTAGGAAGGTCCCCTTTTCTCTACATCCTCACAAACATTGGTGACTTATGGTCTCTTTGATGACTGCCATTCTGACAGGCAAGAGGTGATACCTCATTGTGGTTTTAATTTACATTTCTGTGATGGTTAACAATCTTTCCCTGTGTTCGTTGTTCATCTGGGAAAATGTGTCTTCTGCCTTTTTTTTTTTTTTTTTTTTCCCCAGTACGCGGGCCTCTCACTGTTGTGGCCTCTCCTGTTGCGAAGCACAGGCTCTGGATGCGCAGGCTCAGCAGCCATGGCTCACGGGCCAAGCCGCTCCGCGGCATGTGGGATCTTCCCGGACCGGGGCACGAACCCATGTCCCCTGCATCGGCAGGCAGACTCTCAACCACTGCGCCACCAGGGAAGCCCCGTTTGTGGGGTTTTTTTATAGGTCTTTTTTGTTCTCATCTCTTGTAATTTAATGACTTTTTTTTCTTTTTTACCTGCATGGCGTGGCCCATGTGATATTAATTCCTCAACCAGGGATCAAACTCACACCCCCTGCAGTGGAAGCATGGAGTATTAACCACAGAACCGCCAGGGAAGCCCCTTAATTACTTATGTTTGGATTTCTTTTCATTTGTGTGTGTGTATCTGTTACAGATTGACTTCTGGTTACCCTGAGGTTTATATATAAGTACGCACAGATGCATACATATGCATATGATTGTTTGAAGTTTCTGATCTTTTAATTTAAAATGCATTTTTACAGTCCTTCATTTTCATCTCCCTCTCAGGATTACTGTTTTTTTATTTAATAAAATTTTATTTATTTTGCTGCGTTGGGTCTTCGTTGCTGCGTGTGGTTTTTCTCTAGTTGCGGTGGCGGAGGGGGGCTAATCTTCGTTGCAGTGTGCAGGCTTCTCATTGTCGTGACTTCTCTTGTTGGGAAGCACAGGCTCTAGATGCACAGTCTTCAGTTGTTGTGGCACGTGGGCTCAGTAGTTGTGGCTTTCAGGCTCTAGAGCGCAGGCTTAGTAGTTGTGGTCTGCAGTATGTGGGATCTTCCCAGACCAGGGATCGAACCTGTGTCCCCTGCATTGGCAGGCAGATTCTTAACCACTGTGCCACCAGGGAAGCCTGGATTACTGTTTTTGATATCATATTTTACATCTATTTGTTTTGTGTATCCTTAACTGCTTATTGTGGATATAGATGATTTTACTAGTTTATACTCTTTTAATTTTAACATTGGTTTTGTGCATTAATGATTTCCTATCTTTATGTTTGTCTTTGCTGATGGGTTTTTTCTTTTCGTGATTTTCACGTATGTCCTTTTATTTTTGACCTAGAAGAGTGCCTTTAACATTTGTTGTAAAGCTGACTTTGTGGTGCCAAACTATTTTAGCTTTTGCTTGTCTGTAAAGCGTTTGATTTCTCCACCAAATCTGAACAAGAGCCTTTTTGGGTAGAGTTTTCTTGGTCAGCTGATAGCCCTATGGGAGTTCCCTTGTATGTCATTTGTTACGTTACCCTTACTTTTATTTTTTTACCCTTACCTTTAAATGTTCTCTTTTTAGCTTTAGTTTTTGTCATTTTTATTACAGTTTTCCTCTTTGAGTTAATCCAGTTTGGGCTGTGTTTCTTGGCTGACAGGTTCCCCTCACAGGTTAGAGAAATTTTCAGTTGTTATTTGTTCAGTTATGTTCTCAGCCCCTGTCTCTCTTCTCCTTTTGGGACTCGTATAATGTGGGTATTAGTGAGCTTGATGTTGTCCCAGAGGTCTCTTAAAGTGTCCTCATTTCTTTTCATTGTGTCTGTTCAGCATCAGTGATTTCTGCTACTCTGTCTTCCTGCTCTTTCATCTGTTCCTCTGTATCAGTCTACTGTTGATTGTCTTAAGTGTATTTTTTGTTTGACTTACTGATTTCTTAATCTCTGTTTGGTTCTTTATATTTTCTAAAACTTGTTTAAATCTTGTGTCTTCTTGCTCTGTACCTGTATTCTTTTCCTGAGTTCTTTGGTCATTTCTATGATCACTTGCCTGATCTCATTCTCAGGTAGATTGCCTATCTCCACTTCACTAACTTTTTCTTAAGTTTTATCTTCTCCTTTAATTTGGAGCATGTTCCTCTGTTGCCTCATATTGCCTAACTTGCTGTTCATATTTGTATGTATCTGGCAGGTTGGTTGCATTTACCATCATTGGAGACGTGGCCTTTTCTAGATGTCCTTTGTGTCCCAGCAGCACACTTGCCTTTCGTTACCAGAACTGTATGCTGTAGTGATGCCCCCTAAGAGGGCTGCATTCATTGTGGCACACTGTGTGGGTGTTCTGGTAGGTTTGATTGGCTCTGGGTCCAATTGGTTGTCAGGCACTGCCTCTTGCAGAAGGTGCCAGCCACTGTTTGACCGGACTGGGTCATGGGGGTGGCTAACTGCAGAACCATAGGGAGCCTTTGGGCTAGTACTGGCTTACTGGTATGCAGAGTTGTGTTCTGGGGTTTGATTGCAGGACCCAGGGGTCCCCAGAGCAGCTGGTGTGAAATAGTTGGTAGGTGGGGCTGGTTACTTATATAACGATGCCTGGCTCGGGGTGTCTTGAAGCTTGTGTTGGCCTGCTAGTGGGTGGGGTCCGGATACAGCTGGTCCCAGGCAATGCCTGGCCAACTGATGTGCAGACCATGTTCACAGACTGCAGGGCTGTGGTTTACTTGAAGCTGGTGTCTGCCCTCTGATGGGTAGAGCTGGTTACCAGGGTCTCTGGCTGGAGGGTCATGGAGGTCTTGAGCCTGGTGCCTTCCCACTGTTGCATAGGTTCATGGTCCATGGTATGGCTCTGTCCAAAGGTGGCTTATGGGCTCAGGGGGTCTTAAGGCAGTCTGAATGTTGATGGGTCAACTGTGGCTATGCCCACTTAGTTGCTTGGCCTGAGACACCTCTGTAACTGGTGCCAGTGGCTGCTGGACTTGGGCAGGGCTGGGTCCTGGGGCTGATAAACTAGGGGGTTGACTCCAAAGGATTCCCAACACCGGTGTCCACATAGTAGAATGGGCTGCCAAAATTGGCTGCCACCAGTGTCTTTTTTTTTCACATCTTTATTGGAGTATAATCGCTTTACAATGGTGTGTTAGTTTCTGCTTTATAACCACCAGTGTCTTTGTCCCCAGGGTGAGTTCCATTTGCTTCCTGCCTCTCTGGGAGACTCCCAGGTGACTAGGTAGTTCTGGCCCAGGCTCTTATTAAATTACTGCTTCTACCCTGAATCACAGAGTGTGTGAGATTTTCTATGCACACTTTAAGAGTGGAGTCTTTCCCACAGCCCTGTGGATCTCTTGGAAGTAACTCCTACTGGCCAGATGCTCTGGGGTCTTGTCTTCCTGGTGCATGGTCCTTACACTGGGTAGTCCAACATGTGGTTTGGACCTCTCATTCATTTGGAAGAACCTGTGCATTTGTAAATTATTCTCCCATTTGTGGGTAGACCACCCAGGGGTATGGGGTTTGACTGTATCACAATTCTGCCCCTCCTACCCTTCTCCCTGTTGTTCCTTTGTATGTTTAGTTGAGGAAGATGATGCAAAAAGTTGTGATTTGGGTGTGCTCATAGTAGGAGGTGAGCTCAGGGTCTTTATGCTTAGCCAAATTGTACAGTTCTCCCTAGTACCTTTTAATTAAACAGATTTGTATAATAGCACATTATTTAGAAAAAGAACCTAATCCATAAGTTGCATAAAACAGGGTACTAATTCAGAAAGCAGTAACTAAGTCATTCTTTTCTCTATGTTGCCAGTTTAATAAGAACTTTTCTTGGTGTTGTGAAAATTAGTTTACATTTCCAACATGAATGTGCAATTCAACTTGCTTAAATTATCATTTACAAAATATCCTGGCTTTTGCATTTTGGAATAAAACCTAAGTCACTTTTCCAAAGGTGTAAACTGAAAATTAGGATTTTTATGTATGTGAATCATACCTTAATAAAGTAGTTTTTTTAAAATAAAATGAAATATTAAAATAGTTGTATTTGATCAGCTGAAGTTTAAGCTCATAATGTGAATTTAGATAAATGTAGGATCTGTGCTGTAAGGTTTTTTCTTTTTCCTTTTTTATGTTTCTGTGATACATATTTCTATTAATGACTGCCTCTTTACCATTTCCTGAAAGACAAGTATGGAAAAGATGTGGACTTTTCCTGCTGTCCTTACACACAAGAGTTTTATCACTAATTTGGGAGATTCATGTAAATATATCAAATAATAAGTATTTTTAGGATTTGCATTTCAGGACAGATTTAAGTCATCTACTTTTTTCATACCTCACAAAACATGAATGTTTGGGAACTTCAAGTATTTTGGCATGACTTAAGGCACTGAGGGAGTTAACAGACTACTGGAAAAAATAGAAGTATAATACTTTATTTTTTTAGTTTTTTCTATTTTTTATTATTATTTTTTGCGGTACGTGGGCCGCTCACTGTTGTGGCCTCCCCTGTTGCGGAGCACAGGCTCCGGACGCGCAGGCTCAGCAGCCATGGCTCACGGGCCCAGCCGCTCCGCGGCATGTGGGATCCTCCCGGACTGGGGCGCGAACCCGTGTCCCCTGCATCAGCAGGCGGACTCTGAACCACTGCGCCACCAGGGAAGCCCGTATAATACTTTTATAATATAAAGTCTCAGCCATTGTAAACTTTTGCTGCAGTTAAGAAATGGAGTTTTCGACAGGTTTTAAACGAGAATGTTAAATTTGCAATATTCTTCCTGTTTAACATGCTCCATTTGTTGTTTACACACTTCGTAGAGGGATATTTCTAAAAATAGAAGATCAAGAAATGCTTTGGGCTTGAACTCAAAATTTTGAGTTCAGATGAGAATGGAGTTCAAAGGCACAGATTTGGGAAGCATTTTGGGGAATAAAGTCCACAAGCCACATTTGGTTGTCTTCCCAGTGGAGAGAGTGCTTTTAACAAATTCAGATGGCACAGCACAGGGTTACAGTGTCATTAGACCATCTAAGTAATTTTAATTTGTTAATAAACGATTTGTGGGTCTGGAATTGAGTGGTTTGGGCTGGAAGTTACAAGTTAGGGTAACAAAGTTGAGAGAAAGACCAAATGTACCTTGTAACTACAACTCAGAAGGGAGAAATGAGAGAAGAGGAGAAAAACTAAAAGAACAAGTGGTAATTTTGGTCAAGTTAGAATTTTTGGAACATCCGAGTCCCCATTATCCTGAAAAGATATAAAGTGAAAAGACATTAGCATAGCAAGTGACATTAATCTGAGCTGCTTAGTGAAGTAATTGTAGTAAAGACTGCCGTTCTAGGGGAAATACTATGAAATTGAGAGTGGTGTGGTCAGTTATGTCCAGAAATCCCCCTATGAGAGTATGTTGGTATTTAGTATATGCTAGAGAATTACCGTTTATTATGCACTTGTGGGTAATATTGTGTGCAAAGGACTTCCATGCATTTTCCCACCTGACTCCCACAGTTCCTCTGAGGTAGAAACTATCTTCATCCTAACAAGGGATGAAGGGATGGAGGAGTAGAAACTCATTCTGGCTGTCTGAGTAAAGTGCTTTTGTCTCCCACAATAGCAAATTTGGAATTGCTAAATGTTTACAAGGCTTTTGTGTTTGAGGAGTCTTTTCATTATGCTGATTTTGAATTTGATACCCTATAACTAGGGTAACAATGTGTATTTTGTTTCAGTTAAGGTTTTTTAAATGTATTTTTGGCTGTGTTGGGTCGTCTCTGTGTGAGGGCTTTCTCTAGTTGTGGCAAGCGGGGGCCACTCTTCATTGCAGTGTGCGGGCCTCTCACTATCGCGGCCTCTCTTGTTGCTGAGCACAGGCTCCAGATGCGCAGGCTCAGTAGTTGTGGCTCACGGGCCTAGTTGCTCCGCGACATGTGGGATCTTCCCAGACCAGGGCTCGAGCCCATGTCCCCTGCATTGGCAGGCAGATTCTCAACCACTGTGCTACCAGGGAAGCCCCTCAGTAAAGTTTTTATTTTCACTTAATCGGAGATTGGAATGAAATTGTAAGAAAATAATGCAAAGAACCTATGTACCTTTACTCACGTCCCCTCAGTGGTAACATTCTACAAAACTACAGTGTAGGATCATATGCAAGATACTAACATTGATATGGCAAATATACAGAATATGTACTTCACCACATGGATCCGTTTTATATTAAAACCCACCTTCATTTTCTCCTTTACCTGTACTTGACCACTGGCAACATTGTTCTCTATTTCTGTGATTTAGTAAATTTTAAGAATGTTTTACAAATGGAATCATAAAATAGGCCATATTTTGGGAAGGGCTTCTTTCACATGCTATAATTCCTGGAGATGTATCCCCGTTGTTGCTTATATCTGGATTTTTTTTTTTTCTTTTTTCTTTTTTGCTTTTACTGGTGAGTAGCAGTCCATGGTATGGATGTACCACAATTTATTTAGCAATTCACCCATCAAAGAACTTTGTTTCCATATTGGGGCTGTTATGAATAAAGTCACTGTGTTTCATGTACAGGTGTTTGTGTGGATATGTTTTTATTTTTCTGGGATCATGTTCAAGGGCAGTTACTAGGTTGTATAGTCTTTACACATTTAGTTAAAATTTTTTTCCCCAGAGTGACTACCATTTTACATTCCTGTACCTTTTGAGGAATTGTTCCATGTTTTACAAGTTAATTTTTTTCTACTTTCATTATTACCTTTTTAATGGTACAGGATGTATAGAGATATCCTGTCTAATTTATTGTTGGCGTTCTGTGATTTTGTGTGCATTGTCTTTGTAAATATTGCTAACTTTTATTTTTTAAGAGCTAGAATTTTGTGTTATTATTTTGCGCATTCAGTTTCTCTTCTTATGTTTCCTCTTTTTTTTGCTTTCGGTTTTGCTATTTTTAGTTACTTAAAGTAACTAAATCAGTTTGATTTAGAAGTCTTTTTTGTCTATATATACTTAGTAAAATAAATTCTATTTAAAGTGCTTCAGATTTGTCTCACATATTTTGATAAGTTGTGTCTTTTTTTCCCTGTTGGGATTTGTTTTTTAAATTCAAACAAAGTCACAAATTATAATCATCCTCATCATGTCACTCAGTCCCATGTAATTAATTTTTTTTCCATCGTGATCTTTTGTTACTACTTTTATGAGTTCATCAGTTTTCCATTAGAGTTCTGAAAATGCGTATTCATTCAGTTCAGCAGTATAGTCAGTTACCAGAAACCTGTACTTGTCAGAGTCTTTTCCATGAATTCCTTGAAGATGAAACCCTTTTATAGGAACATTTTTGCAAAAGCATCAGAGTACACCCAGAACTCTGTAAATGACAAAAGATTTTAAAATGACCACAGTTAAAGATTTGATGAAAGTTCATAATAATGCAGTTGACAAGGAAATTTAGTTATTTCTGAGATACACACTTTAGTAACTAGAATTGTGACATAACATTATACCAGAACATATAAGATTTTTAGAAATTTCATGTAATGTCTGAAACATTTATATTAATGTATTTCCATAGAAATAACCTAAAGAAAGTTTAGTATTAGTTGCTTTGTTTTTTAATACTGCAGGTTCTTTTTTTTTTTTTTTTTCCGGTACGCGGGCCTCTCACTGCTGTGGCCTCCCCCGTTGCGGAGCACAGGCTCCAGACGCGCAGGCTCAGCGGCCATGGCCCACGGGCCCAGCCGCTCCGCGGCACGCGGGATCCTCCCGGACCGGGGCACGAACCCGCGTCCCCTGCATCGGCAGGCGGACCCTCAATCACTGCGCCACCAGGGAAGCCCTGCAGGTTCTTGTTAGTCATCAATTTTATACACATCAGTGTATACATGTCAATCCCAATCGCCCAATTCAGCACACCACCATCCCCAACCCATGTGGTTTTCCCCCCTTGGTGTCCATATGTTTGTTCTTTACATCTGTGTCTCACCTTCTGCCCTGCAAACCGGTTCATCTGTACCATTTTTTTAGGTTCCACATACATGCGTTGATATACGATCTTTGTTTTCCTGACTTACTTCACTGTATGACAGTCTCTAGATCCATCCACGTCTCAACAAATGACTCAATTTCGTTCCTTTTTATGGCTGAGTAATCTTCCATTGTATAAATGTACCACAACTTTATCCATTCGTCAGTCGTTGGGCATTTAGGTTGCTTCCATGACCTGGCTGTTGTAAATAGTGCTGCAATGAATATTGGGGTGCATGTGTCTTTTTGAATTACGTTTTTTTCGGGGTATATGCCCAGTAGTGGGATTGCTGGATCATATGGTAATTCTATTTTTAGTTTTTTAAGGAACCTCCATACTGTTCTCCATAGTGGCTGTATCAATTTACATTCCCACCAACGGTGCAAGAGGGTTCCCTTTTCTCCACGCCTTCTCCAGCATTTGTTTGTAGATTTTCTGATGATGCCCATTCTAACTGATGTGAGGTGATACCTCATTGTAGTTTTGATTTGCATTTCTCTAATAATTAGCGATGTTGAGCGGTTTTTTATGTGCTTATTGGCCACCTGTATGTCTTCTTTGGAGAAATGTCTATTTAGGTCTTTTGTCCATTTTTGGATTGGGTTGTTTGTTGCTTCAATATTGAGCTGCATGAGCTGTTTATATATTTTGGAGATTAATCCTTTGTCCGTTGATTCGTTTGCGAATATTTTATCCCATTCTGAGGATTGTCTGAGGATCAAGCTGGGATAAATCCCACTTGATCATGGTGTGTGATCCTTTTAATGTGTTGTTGGATTCTGTTTGCTAGTATTTTGTTGAGGATTTTTGCATCTGTATTCATCAGTGATATTGGTCTGTAGTCTTCTGTTTTTGTAGTATCTTTGTCTGGTTTTGGTATCGGGGTGATGGTGGCCTCATAGAATGAGTTTGGGAGTGTTCCTCCCTCTGCAATTTTTTGGAAGAGTTTGAGAAGGATGGGTGTTAGCTCTTCTCTAAATGTTTGCTAGAATTCACCTGTGAAGCCATCTGGTCCTGGACTTTGGTTTGTTGGAAGATTTTTAATCACAGTTTCAATTTCATTACTTGTGATTGGTCTGTTCCTATTTTCTGTTTTTTCCTGGTTCAATCTTGGAAGGTTATACCTTTCTAGGAATTTGTCCATTTCTTCCAGGTTGTCCATTTTATTGGCATAGAGTTACTTGTAGTAGTCTCTTAGGATGCTTTGTATTTCTGCCATGTCTGTTGTAACTTCTCCTTTTTCACTTACAATTTTATTGATTTGAGTCCTCTCCCTCTTCTTCTTGATGAGTCTGGCTAATGGTTTATCAATTTTGTTTATCTTCTCAAAGAACCAGCTTTTAGTTTTATTGATCTTTGCTATTGTTTTCTTTGTTTCTATTTCATTTATTTCTGCCCTGATCTTTATGATTTCTTTCCTTCTGCCAAGTTTGGGTTTTGTTTGTTGTTCTTTCCCTGGTTCCTTTGGGTGTAAGTTTAGATTGTTTATTTGAGATTTTTCTTTTTTCTTGAGGTAGGCTTGTATAGCTATAAACTTCCCTCTTAGAACTGCTTTTGCTGCATCCCATAGGTTTTGGATCATTGTGTTTTCATCGTCATTTGTCTCTAGGTATTTTTTGATTTCCTCTTTGATTTCTTTAGTGATCTCTTGGTAATTTAGTAACGTATTGTTTAGCCTCCATGTGTTTGTGTTTTTTACATTTTTTTCCCTGTAGTTCTTTTCTAATCTCATAGCATTGTGGTCAGAAAAGATGCTTGATATGATTTCAGTTTTCTTAAGTTTACTGAGGCTTGATTTGTGACCCAAGATATGATCTGTCCTGGAGAATGTTCCGTGTGCATTTGAGAAGAAAGTGTAATCTGTTTTTGGATGGGATTTCCTATAAATATCAATTAAATCTATCTGGTGTGTTGTGTCATTTAAAGCTTCTGTTTCCTTATTTATTTTCATTTTGGATGATCTGTCAGTGTAAATGAGGTGTTAAAAGTCCCCCACTATTATTGTGTTACTGTTAATTTCCTCTTTTATATCTGTTAGCAGTTGCCTTATGTTTTGAGATGCTCCTGTGTTTGGTGTATATATATTTATAATTGTTATATCTTCTTCTTGGATTGATCCCTTTATCATTATGTAGTGTCCTTCCTTGTCTCTTGTAACATTCTTTATTTTAAAGTCTGTTTTATCTGATATGAGTATAGCTACTCCAGCTTTCTTTTGATATCCATTTGGATGGAATATCATTTTCCATCCCCTCACTTTCAGTCTGTATGTGTCCCTAGGTCTGAAGTGGTTGTCTTGTAGACAGCATATATATGGGTCTTGTTTTTGTATCCATTTAGCAAACCTGTGTCTTTTGGTTGGAGCATTTAATCCATTCACGTTTAAGGTAATTATTGATATGTATGTTCCTGTGACCATATTCTTAATTTTTTTTGTAGGTTCTTTTCTTCTCTTGTGTTTCCCACTTACAGTATTTCCTGTAGCATTTGTTGTAGAGCTAGTTTGGTGGTGCTGAATTCTCTTAGCTTTTGCTTGTATGTAAAGCTTTCTATTTCTCCATCAAATCTTAAAGAGATCCTTGCCGGGTACAGTAATCTTGGTTGTAAGTTCTTCCCTTTCATCACTTATGTATATCATGCCAGTCCCTTCTGGCTTGTAGAGTTTCTGCTGAGAAATCAGCTGTTAACCTTATGGGAGTTCTGTTGTATGTTATTTGTCATTTGCTCCTTGCTGCTTTCAATAATTTCCCTTTGTCTTTAATTTTTGCCAATTTGATTACTGTGTGTCTCGGCATGTTTCTCCTTGGGTTTATCCTGTATGGTACTCTCTGCACTTCCTGGACTTGGGTGGTTATTTCCTTTGCCATGTTAGTGAAGTTTTCAACTATAATCTCCTCAAATATTTTCTCTTGTCCTTTCTCTCTTTCTTCTCCTTCTGGGACCTCTATAATGCGAATGTTGTTGTGTATAATGTTGTCCCGGAGGTCTCTTAGGCTGTCTTCATTTCTTTTCATTCTTTTTTCTTTAGTCTGTTCCACAGCAGTGAATTCCACCATTCTGTCTTCCAGGTCACTTATCCGTTCTTCTGCCTCAGTTATTCTGCTATTGATTCCTTCTAGTGTAGTTTTCCTTTCAGTTATTGTATTGTTCATCTCTGTTTGTTTGTTCTTTAATTCTTCTAGGTGTTTGTGAAATATTTCTTGCATCTTCTCGATCTTTGCCTCCATTTTTTTCCCAAGGTCCTGGATCATTTTCACTATCATTCTTCTGAATTCTTTTTCTGTAAGGTTGCCTATAGCCACTTCATTTAGTTGTTTTTCTGGGGTTTTATCTTGTTCCTTCATCTAGTATATAGCCCTCTGCCTTTTCATGTTGTCTGTCTTTCTGTGAATGTGGTTTTTGTCCACAGTCTGCAGGATTGTAGTTCCAATAGGTTGTATTTTAATTCTCATTTAGTTCTATGTATTTTTATAAATGTCCTGTGAGATTTTGCTTTTTGACTTACGTATTACTTATAGGTGTGTTTACTTGCAAAGTGTTTGTTGATTTTTTTGATTATTGTTTCCTTTGCTAATGATTTCTACTTTGGTTCCATTTTGCTCAGAGAATGTGCTGTGTATCATTTAACTTCTTTTTAATTTGACATTTATGTTATGTCCCAGGAAAGTCTGTTTAATGGGTACTTGAAAAAATCATGTATTCTGCTGCTGGTTGGAGTGTTCTGTATGTTTCAATTTGTTCATTTGGTGTGCTGGTTTAATTTGTTTTGTTTTATTTGTGGGGATATTGTGTTTAGTTTTCTGTATACTTGCTGTGTCATGAGTTTTGAAGTACTCAACAACAAATTTGGGTTTTGTATATTTTTTCTTTTAGTTCTATCGATTTGTTTCATGTATTTTCAAACTCTTATTTACTCCCTAAACACTTCTGATCATAAGTTTTCTTGGTGAGTTGATCTTTTTCATTATATAACATCTCCTTTTGCCTTTATTAATTTTCTTGGCTCTGAAGTCTAGTTTATCACATGTTAACAGAGCCACTCTTGAAAACTTTTTTTTTTTTTGGCATTGTGTATATTCCCCTCCACACACACTGTTTTCTTGTTTTGCTTTAAACTGAATCTAAGTCTGTGAATTTTATGGAAATTTATTTAAGCATCAGAGATTTGGGTTGTGTTTTTTAATCCACCCTGCCAAACTTTTGGTCTTGAATATGTAATGTATATTAACTGTCTACATTTCAGTTAGTATTGATATTTTACACTTTGAGATTGCCATTTTATAACGTTTTTAGCTTTTCTTGTTTCTCATACTGTAAATCTTTTCCTACCTCCTGTACATTATTTGAAAGTATTTTACCTTTCCATAGTGACCTAGTTAAGAGAATTTTGTATAGTCTTCTTAGGTGTTGCTTCAACTTTTACAACATGTATTTTAAACTTAACTCTGATCTTACTTGTGTCCACCTGGATTGAAGTGTGGAAACTTGTTTCCTTTTTCTTTTACACTTTTTAAATGGAAATTATTATTTTTATATACTGAGCATTACATGAGGTAGTATTATGGTTATATTCCAACTATAAAAATGCTTTAAGAAACTCAGAAGTTAGAATAATCTATTTTAGTCACCTGATTGTTACCCATATTTGGTGAACTACTTTCTCTGAAATTTCAATCCTTCTATTATAATTTCCTTTCTGTTTTGAGAACTTGATTTTGAAATTCTTTAAATATGTGTCTTGTAGCAAATAATATTCTGAGTTACTTTGTTCTTCCTTAATCTCTTCTTCTTCTTCTTTTTAATTTATTTTGTCTGCACTGGGTGTTCATTGCCATATGCAGACTTCTCTAGTTGCGACACGTGGGCTCCTCTCTAGTTGTGGCACATGAGCTTTTCAATGTGTGGGCTTAGTTGCCCCACAGCATGTGGGATCTTAGTTCCCTAACCAGGGTTTAAACCTGTATCCCCTGCTTTGGAAGGCATATTCTTAACCATTGGACCACCAGGGATGTCCCCCTCCTTAATTTCTGAGGGATAATTTCACTAGCTATGCAATTCTGGATTGACATTGTTTTCTTTCAGTACATGAAAAATCCTGTGCCATTTCCTTCCAAACTCTTTTGTTTCAAAATAGAAATCCATTGTCATTCAGATTACTTGTTCCATAAATAATCCTTTCTGTGCCTCTGCTTTCAGTATTTTTTCATTGTCAGTTTTTAGAAGCTATTAATTATTATGTTTGGTGTGGATTACATTTTACCTATTTGAATTTCACTTAGCTTCTTCATTTGGTAGATACATGTCTTGGCTAAATTTGTGAAGTTTTGACCCTTATTTCTTTTTTAATCGTTTTTCAGTCCCACTCCCATTTTCTGGTAGTTTGATGGATATTAGCACTGTGATATAATCCCACTGGTCCCTTCTACTGTCTTCTACTTGGCCTTGTTCAGCTTGGATATCCTGAAAATCTGCCTTTGTTCGTTGCATTTTTCTTGTCTCTTGCATTCTGTTACTGGGCCAAATCTTTTTTTTTTTTATTTTGATTCATCTGTTTTTCAGTTCTATAATTTACATTTAGACTTTTTTGTTACCTTTTTTTGTTGAGATTTTCTATTCTTTGAAGAGATTTGTAATTGCTTTTTGAAGATTTATATGATAGCTTTTTTTTAATGTTTATTGGAGATGTAATCAGTGAATCAGCTATATGCACACTTATATCCCTATATCTCCTCCCTATTGTGTCTTCCTCCCACCCTCCTTATCTTACCCCTCACAGGTGGTCACAAAGCACTGAACTGATCTCCCTGTGCTATGCAGCTGCTTCCCACTAGCTATTTGTTTTACATTTGGTAGTGTGTATGTCCATGCCGCTCTCTCACTTTGTCCCAGCTTACCCTTCCCCCACCCCGTGTCCTCACGTCCATTCTCTATGTCAGTGTCTTTATTCCTTTCCTACCCACAGGTTCATCAGAACCTTTTCTTTTCTTTTCTTTTTTTTAGATTCCATATATATGTGTTAGCATATGGTATTTGTTTTTCTCTTTCTGACTTCACTCTGTATGACACTCTCTAGTTCCATCCATCTTGCTACAAATAACTCAATTTCGTTTCTTTTTATGGCTGAGTGATATTCCATTGTATTTATGTACCACATCATCTTTATCCATTCATCTGTCGATGGACCCTTAGGTTTCTTCCATGTCCTGGCTATTATAAATAGTGCTGCAGTGAACACTGTGGCACATGACTCTCTGAATTATGGTTTTCTCAGGGTATATGGCCAATAGTGGGATTGCTGGGTCATATGGTAGTTCTATTTTTAGTTTTTTAAGGAACCTCCATACTGTTCTCCATAGTGGCGGTATCAATTCACATTCCCACCAACAGTGCAGGAGAGTTCCCTTTTCTCCACACCCTCTCCAGCATTTATTGTTTCTAGATTTTTTGATTTTGGCCATTCTGACTGGTGTGAGGTGATACCTTATTGTAGTGTTGATTTGCATTTCTCTAATGATTAGTGATGTTGAGCATCCTTTCATGTGTTTGTTGGCAATCTGTATATCTTCTTTGGAGAAATGTCTGTTTAGTTCTTCCACCCATATATGGATTGGGTTGTTTGCTTTTTAGATACTGAGCTGCCTGAGCTGCTTTTATTTTTTGGAGATTAATCCTTTGTCAGTTGCTTCATTTGCAAATATTTTTCCCGTTTTGAGGGTTGTCTTTTTGTATTGTTTATTTTTCCTTTGCTGTGCAAAAGCTTTTAGATTTCATTAGGTCCCATTTGTTTATTTTTGTTTTTATTTTCACTTCTCTAGGATGTGGGTCAAAAAGGATCTTGCTGTGATTTATGTCAAAGAGTGTTTGGCCTGTGTTTTCCTCTAAGTTTTCTAGTGTCTGGCCTTACATTTAAGTCTTTAATCCATTTTGAATTTATTCTTGTGTATGGTGTTAGGAAGTGTTCTAATTTCATTCTTCTACATTTAGCTATCCAGTTTTCCCAGCACCACTTATTGAAGAGGATTTCTTTTCTCCATTGTATACTCTTGCCTCCTTCATCAAAGATAAGGTGACCATATGTGCGTGGGTTTATCTCTGGGTTTTCCTGTTCCATTGATCTATATTTCTGTTTTTGCACAAGTGTCATACTGTCTTGATTACTGTAGCTTTGTAGTATAGTCTGAAGTCAGGGAACCTGATTCCTCCCACTCCGTTTGTCTTTCTCAAGATTTTTTTGGCTATTTGGGATCTTTTGTATTTCCATAGAAGTTGTGAAAATTTTTGTTCTAGTTCTGTGAAAAATACCATTGGTGGTTTGATAGGGATTGCATTGAATCTGTAGATTGCTTTGGGTACTATAGTCATTTTGCAGTGTTGATTCTTCCAGTGGAAGAACATGGTATATCTCTCCATCTGTTTGTATCGTCTTTAATTTCTTTCATCAGCGTCTTTTCTGCATACAGGTCTTTTGTCTCCTTAGGTAGGTTTATTCCTAGGTATTTTATTCTTTTTGTTGCAGTGGTAAATGGGAGTGTTTCCTTAATTTCTCTTTCAGATTTTTCATCATTAGTATATAGGAATACAAGAGGATTCTGTGCATTAAATTTTTATCCTGCTACTCTACCAAATTCATTGATTAGCGCTAATAGTTTTCTGGTAGATTTTTATTATGGGTTTTAGGCATTCCTTTATAATTCTTTTCATCACCTCTCTGCTGAGACTCAAAGTCATATATATTTTCTGGATTTCTCTGAGGTAAAAGTGTTTGATTTCATAACCTTCACGTCTTCCCAGCATCGCTCTTTGGAATACTTCTCGTGTATCACTGTTCGTTTTCATTATAACTGCTTGATCACACTTACAGGAAAGAGATCCACAAAGAGCAGGTTCCTTTAGGTTTCCAACATCACCTCATTGTACAAGGCCCTCTGAGCATGGTCCAGGCATTCCCACCCCTCCTGAGAGAATTTGATGGCCCCGTCTTTGAAAGTCAACTGTTCCCTCTGTCTTATGACCCTGACTCTGTGGTCTCCGCTTTCAGGTCCTCTGGAAATTCCCATGATAGCTTATTCAGTTGCTTCCAGTATCTAATTCGTCTTGGTGTTGATACCTATTGACTAAAATTTCATTCATTTTCTGATATTCTATGATATTTCTAAGACATTATTTTATATTGTATAGTAGAATTTGGGTATTGTACTGTGAGACTCTGGGTCTGTTTAATCATTTGAATGTATATGATTATCTTCCTCCTAGGTCCCTCTGACATCTAGGTACTAAGCCACCCCAAATTTAGAACCAGAGTTTTCTCACGGTGTTTAAACTCAACCTACCACGGTCTTTAAACTCTACCTATCTGTACCTCTATCATTTTTCTCTTTTTGCCATACAGTATGGCTTTTCTTCCTTTCTTTCCTTCCTTCTTTAAACATTTCCTTATTTTTGGCATCACAAGATGTTCCAGTTTCATGTTATATTTTCCTCGCAAGTATCACCCCACTCCTGAGTCAGCCATTTCCCCAGTGAATCCTGGAAACGTTATTACAGAGTGACATTTAGAAATGAAGATTTCGGCTTGGATATGTTCATTTCTCCTAGAGTGTCATTTCTTTTAGACCCTCTTTAATAAATAGGGCCAAAGCAACAAAAAGAATAACGAAAACCTGGTGTAAATTATCTATAACTTATTTTTTCAAGTCTGGAACACATACAAAGTAGTTTAAAACTGTATTTTATACCCACAGTAAAAGCAGAATACAGTAGTTTTTTTAAAAGGTTTTTTTTAAGCTTTAGCTTTACAGTATTCAAACTATTTACCAAAGTTAATAAGGATAGTTCCTTTTTTCCGTATTCATTCAATGGGCTTGTTATTCATTTATAGTACATCTAGGCTCTTGTCTTAATTGTTTATATTCTGTTTGGGTGTCCTCTAAAGTCATAGTGTATTTTAACTTTATATTGGGGAAATAGGATATATGGGAAACATTCTTATGCTTCCAACATTCATTGCAAGATAAGTGTCAGAGACGTGTCACTCTCTATTCAGCCCTACTACCTAATTATTCTTTCCATCTTTCCTCTTCCCTACCACTCCCTGAAATCAGCTGATTCCTTTAGACTCTCATTTACTTTTTCCTATATTTCTTTTGCACAAATGATCAGACACATGTATTTTCTTTCATCCCCTTCCTTACATGTAAGCATACTATGTGTCTTGTTCATTTAACACTATATACACTGGAAATCACTCCAAGTGAGCTATTTGAGACTTCTATGATTTTTTTTAACTGCACAGTACTCCATTGTGTGGAAGTGCAATATTGCTCTTCTGTATATTCTGGCCATAATGTATTTTCTTAGTATTGCAGGTTTATGTTCAACATAAAATTTTAGTAGTGCAATTGCTGGGTCAGAAGGCAAGTTCATAGGTAGTATTATTGCCAGCTTGCCCTCTAGAACTCTTTTACCAATTTGAATTCCCACCATCAATTTAAGAGAGTTCCTGTTTGCCCATAGCCTCAGAGAATGTGCTGCCATACTCTTTAATTGTGTAAATTTAAGATGAGTAATATTCTTCTGGTGATGTTTCAATTTGAATTTCATAAATTTTATTTTGAATATTCTATATGTTTGACCGCCAATTTTGTTTAACCTCATTTTATGAATTTTTTGTTCACACAGTTTTTCCTTCAGCCAGGTTTTGCCCTTTGCCTTTCTAAATTTTTTTTCACAAATCAGAGATATTAAATCTTCCTCTGTGTATATGTTTTGAATATTAACCCCAATTTGTTAATAGTGTTTTGACCTTGTTGAAAGTGTTGTTTTGCTTTGCAAACGTCTTTTCTTAATGTAGTCAAATTTATAAATCTTTTATTTCTTCTGAGTTTTGAGATGTGTGTCTTCTACAACTTAAGAGATACTGTCTTGTTTTTTTTTAGATACTGTCTTTTTAAGTAGTATGACTTTATCCAAGTAGTATGACTTTATCCAAGACATATGTATGATATATAAAGACAGTAGTGTCTTTATATATATATATGTATGACCTTATCCAAGACAGGGTGTCTTTATATTTGGTTTTCACAAATATGTGTTCTATATTTATTCTTCAGGCTTTGTAGTTTTCTTAAGTTTATACTCAATTCTTTCTCACTTTTTTTTTTTTTTTTTTTTTGGTGGGCATTTAAATGGGGTATTATTTTCCATCATGTTCTCCATTTCTCTGTTTACATCATGGAGATTGCTTTTAATATGTTGATTTTGTATTCTATTTTATCTAATTATTTTATATCTCAGATAATCCAGATAAATGATCGTGTCATCTGCAAATAGATTGTATTTACCCCCATTCTTATGTTTTAAATTGATTTTTTTTATCTCATTGCATTGTATGATACCACTAGTACAGTGTTTGGTAGTAGCACAGATATGGCTAGCATCACTCCTTATTACACTAGAAATATGCCTGATATTCTCTAAAAACATGAGTCTAGCTTTTAGACTGTCATATATTTATTATTGTGAAAAGTAACCCTAGAAACTTCCAGTTTGGTGAACACATAAAGTTTCAGGTAGGGTTTCATCCCCAGACAACAGGTATCTCTGGGCTCTTCCCGTATAACTTGCCTTATGCATCTCCTCCTTCCAACTGTTCCTGTGTTATAGTCTATATAATAAATTGCAAACACTCTTGGCATGCAAAGCCCAATGTTATCTTCTGGTGCAAGATAAGTTAAGGCCAAACCATCTGATAGTCACAATTTAATCCTGAAATAGGAAATTGCACTAGAAAAACCTGTATCATTGAAAATAATACTGCCAAGTTGAATATCAGCTTAGTGAGTAAAAGATAAAGTAGCATTAGAGAGCAGCAGCCTTCCAATGAAAATGTAGAAAACATGCATTCTCAGCACAATAAGGAATTTGAGATGCTGTGTGAGGAGTTGCAGGCCACTTTAAATGGTTTGTCCAAAATACAGGTGAAGGGGACTTTCCTGGTGAACCAGTGGTTAAGATTCCATGCTCCCAATGCAGAGGACCCAGGTTTGACCCCTGGTCAGGTAACTAGATTCTGCATGCGGCAACTAAGAGTCTGCATGCCACAGCTAAAAGATCCCGCATGCTGCAACTAAAAATCCCATGTGCTGCAACTAAAACCCAGTGCAACCAAAAAAAAAAAAAAGAAAAGAAAATAGAAAAACTATCTCCCACTACAAAGAAAAGGTGAATTAGAAAATTACCATTAGGGGCAGGAGAAAAAATTCCCCCCGCCCTCAATTTCACATATGACCCATATTCCAATTTTATTAGGTTTTCTGAAAGCTGTCTGATATGTACCTGAAAGAGCTTGTCCTAAAGTGCACCATCATTGCAGAACTTGCACACACTGTGGACCACAATCTCACACCTGTCAATGTAGTTGTACCAGCCCTCTCCATGGAGAGTGACAAAATGCTGCATCTGGATAGCATGTGGCCCAAAACAGCACCAAGCACTGTGACCTCCCAACATGATCTTGAGTGTAGCAGAAGTAAATGTAATTGAGATTAGACAATAGAAAAGATGAATAAAACTAAAAAAGCGTTGGGACTTCCCTGGTGGTGCAGTGGTTAAGAATCCGACTGCCAATGTGGAGGACACGGGTTCGAGCCCTGGTCCAGTAACATCCCACATGCTGTAGAGCAACTAAGCCCATTCACCACACATACTGAGCCTGCGCTCTAGAGCCTGCAAGCCATAACTACTGAGCCCGTGTGCCACAACTACTGAACCCACGTGCCTACAGACCACGGTCCGAAACAAGAGGAGCCACTGCAATGAGAAGCCCATGCTCTGCAATGAAGAATAGCCCCCACTAGCCACAACTAGAGAAAGCCCCACGCGCAGCAACAAAGACCCAATGCAGCCAAAAATAAATTTATTTAAAAAAAAAAATAATGAGTTGGTTTTCTGGGAAAAAAAAATGAAAGTTTTTCTAACCTTAGCTACACTAACCAAGAAAGATAGGACCCAGAGTTGTGGAGAATATTACAAAATACATAAACAAATAACAAAGGGTCGTAAGAGACTACTATGAACAATTATACCCCAGCAAATTAACAAACTAGCAGAAATTGATAAATTCCTAGAAGCATACCATTTAGTAAGACTGAATCATGAAAAAGATCTTAACAGACCTATAACAAGTAAGGAGGTTGAATCAGTCTTCAAAAACCCAAGGAATTTTTGACAAAGATGCAAAGAATTTGCTAATATGTTGAAAAGACCATCTTCAGACCAAGCAATATTTGCAAACCACACATCCAACAAAGAAATAGCATACAGAATATATAAAGAACTCTCAAAACTCAACAGTAATTAAGGAATAATTCAACTAAAATATAGGAGGGAAATGGAAGTTAATTTCCCTTCACTTGTGCAGGATTGGACTTTGTAACATAACGAAGAACAGAATATGGAAAGCCAATACATTACAGAAATTTGGCAGACTGTAAATCAAGTGGTGAGGGTTAACCACACTAGTGATAAATTGGGCATATCAGGTACCCATGATTTAATTCAGTCAGATAGACATCACCACTCTGTTTTTCTTCCCCCAAATCCACGGCCTCAATTTAATTATGAGAATGATATAGGGCGTTGGCAAAGCTGTTGGTGCATAGTACCTAATAAAAGCTTAATAAATATTTGCTGTTATTATTTAAATGTATTTTAGGGAACTTCCCTGGTTGCACAGTGGTTAAGAATCCACCTGCCAGTGCAGGAGACACAGATTCAAGCCCTGGTCCAGGAAGATCCCACATGCTGCAGAACAACTAAGCCCGTGTGCCACAACTACTGAGCCTGCGCTCTAGAGCCCAAGAGCCACAACTACTGAAGCCTGCATGCCTAGAGCCCGTACTCTGCAACAAGAGAAGCTACCACCATGAGAAGGCCGCGCACCCCAACGAAGAGTAGCCCCCGCTCGCTGCCACTAGAGAAAGCCCATGCACAGCAACAAAGACCCAACACAGACAAAAATAAATAAATGTGTTCTAGCCTACACCTTAGTTTAAATGAATTTTAATGTTTGGAGAATCAATCTAATTAGGTATCTAGATCTCAAATCTAGATACAGTCTTCAGATATGGAAGAAAACATATACAATCTTTTTTCTTGGAAATTGAGAAATCGGAACTTCTGCCTCCATACCTCTTTACTACTTCAAGTTTCAGAGGTGATGCGTGTCTCAAGGATGACCATCACCTTCAGAGGCTCCATGCTAACATGGAGATCTTGTTCTCAGAGACATGCTTCAAATTTTGCCACCTGCGAAAATGGAAATGATAATTTTAGATTTTTAAATCTCTTAAATGTGACTAGAAATTTAGACCTTTATATGCAGTTTTCCAAAAACTTTTTTTTTTGGCCCCACTGCAGCAGCATGTGGGATCTTCCCTGACCAGGTATCGAACCCATGCCCCCTACGGTGGGAGTGTGGAGTCTTAACAACTGGACCACTAGAGAAGTCCTCCTGATTATAAAAGTTGGCAATTATTCAACTTTTTTAAATGTAGAGGGAGGGGTGACTTCAGCAAGATGGCAGAATAGCAAGGCTTAGGACCTCTTTCACCAATGTGAACACTGACCTAACAGTATATGGACCTTCCTGAAAACTCCAGAAAACAGTTGTTAACGTTTGCTGCACATTATGTCTTCTCGCAAAGGCACAAACTCCATCAAAGTAGATAGCAAAGTTTATTTTTTCCTTCCATAATTCCTTCCCCTTCATGGTATTGCCTGGCAACATAAGAGAAAACTCCCAACCCTAGCTTCATACTTAGGAGGGAAAGAAGAGTACAATGTGTGTCCATCATTTTGGCTTCCGGAGGAATGCCCAAGGGATTGGTTTCTAACTTGCTTTAATAACGGACTACAATGATAGTATACTTTGAACACAAGCATAGGGGAAATTGTGAACTAAGGCAAATGCTGGGACTATTATAGAATCAGAGAGACTGCAGTACAACAGAGGGACACCAGGGGGAACAAGATAATTGGGATCCTGAGAAACCAGGGACAAACGTTTTTAATGGGGAAATAACATGTTCTAGCCCAAATAAAATCCCCAGAAAAGGTTTCAAAGCTCGTAAGAATGCCTAGGCAGGCTGAATAATGAAAGCCTTCCTCTGTTCAAAGCCAACCCATATAGAATGGGAGGGGTGGTGGTTTCTTCAAATGCACAAATATCAATCCACAAAGTCCTAAGATCATAGGACTTAGAAAGAAACAGGGAGAGATGAATCAATCATAGAAACAATAAATCTTCAGAAACCAACACCAAAAAACAAAGATCTATGAGTTACCTGACAATTCAAAATAACCTCCTTAAAAATGCTCAGTGACAAAGCACAACCACTGAACAAAATCTGAATATCAACAAAAGGATAGAAATAATATTCAAACAAATTATAGAACTCAAAAATACAATAACTGAATTGAAGTTTTTATTGAGTTTCAACAACAAAAATGTATTGGCCAATCAGAAAGAAAATCAGCAAACTTGAAGACAGGTCATTTTAAATTATTGAGACAGAGGAACAGAAAGAAATGTATGAAGAAAAGTGAAGAAAGTGTAAGGTACTTGTGGGATACCGCCAATTGGACCAATATCACATTTTGAGAGTCCCAGAAGAAAAGAAAGAGAAAGGAGCCTATTTGAGAAAATAATGTCCAGAAATCCTCAAAATTGAGGAAACAAATGAGCATACAAGCATAAGTTCAACAAACTCTAATTACAATAAACCCAGTACACCTCAAAACATTATCAAACCGTCAAAAGGAACAAAGAGGATGTTGTAAGTAACAATAGAAAATTCACTTGCTATATGTATGATGCCCTCTATAAGATTATCACGATTTCTCAGCAGAAATCTTGCAAGCTATATGATATGTTGATAAACTACCAATAGAAAATATGTTGTCAACCAAGAACTCTATAGTTGGCACATCTGTCAAATATGAAGAAAAAATTATGTCTTTCACAGAGAAAGAAAAGCTGAGGGAGTTTATCACCACTAGAGCTGCCCTACAAAAAAATGCTAAAGGGAGTCCTTCAAGTTGAAACAAATGACAGCAAAATTAACCTATATGAAAATATAAAACTTTCTAGTAAGGGTAAATATACAAACACATAAGCCCATAGTATTGTGATGTTGGTGTGTTAGTTATTTTGAATTATGGCATAGAGTTTAAAGGACAAACACATAAAAATAACTATATATCTGCTAATGGATATACAGTATTAAAAAGCTAACTGTGATGTCAGTAACATAAACAGAAGTGCAGATGTAAAGGAGTAGACTTTTTGTATGTGAATGAAGTTAGTGTTATCAGTTTAAATTGTTACATGTTCATTATGTTTTATGTAATCTTCCTGGTAACTGCAAAGAAAATACTTATAGAAGATACCTAAGACAACGATATTAAGTTGAAGCATGAAATTACAAAAACAAAGCACAAAGTAAGGCAGAACAAGAAGAAAAGAGAGACGAAATACCTATATAACTGACAGAAAAAAAATTTAAATGGCAATACTAAGTTCTTTCCTATCAGTAATTAAGTGCAAATGTTTTAAACTCCTCAATCAAAAAACTGTTGCTGAGTAAATAAAACAGGATCTAACTATCTATAGTCTACAACGGGCTTCACCATCCCCTATTTGTCTTGTCACCACTTCTGTAATCAATCATATGTTAATTGCTCTCATAATTAAAAGAACTAGTTGGTTTTAGAAGCAACTCAATTATTTTCTTCTCATTGATTTACCACCAAGTCCTAAGGAAGTAATATAAAATAAGCAAAACTATACATACACAGAAGTGTCCACTTCAACATTCTATATAACACAAAAGGAATAAATGCAGCTATTAAAAATAATTATTGTAACGAACAGATTTTACTAGGTTATTCTACATTAACAGATTACTCAATCAGTGAATTATCACGTTATTTCACATTAGCATTACCTATTATTTATATGTCAATGCAGCTCTGCTCAATATCTTATTTCAGGACTTCAATTGCATTCAGTCTATATGTTGGTCTCATTGTAGCAAGAAAAAAAGTCTAGGACAGAACAAGGGGATAGCTCTTAGAGTTGCTTTTCAGGTGTGCGATATATCACTTCTGCTCACATTTCATTGGTCAATGGAAATCATTTGATCCAATTTGACAATAATGGGGCAGATCTGTATTACTCCTGCGGGGTGGCCCACCAGGAAAAGAGGAGGCAATTATTTCGAACTATAATAAAATCTATAACAATTATTAAAATTATGAAAAAGGGTAAATATTTGATATAATGATAAGCGTTATAATCTACAAAGAAATTTTACGTACTATTGCAGTGAAAATTGCTGTCTGCCAGTCAAAATCCAATCTCGCCTTCCTGAACATATAAATTTAGGTATAGTCATATGACTGACTTTTAGACAATGAGACATAAGGAGAGGGAGATGCTTTTTCCTAAACATAAAAAAACCCACTTCTGTGTTAAGGAATAAGTAATAGCCAAAGACATTTTGCGACTTTCATTTTTTAAGTTATCATACAGTAAAATAGTCTTTTTTTCAGGTGTACAGTACTATGACTTTAACATATAAATATGTACCCATGACCACAATCAGAATACAGACAACTTCATCACTCCAAAATTCCCTCATACTATTCTCCCCAATCCTTAGCAACCAGTAGGTTTATCCTTCATTGCTATGGCTTTGTCTTTTTGAGAATGTTATGTGAATGTAATGTATACATTTTATGTAACCATTTGAGATTGGCTTCTTTCAATTAACCTTAATTAGGGTTTGAAATCCATCCAAGGTGTTGTATGCCTCAGTAGCTTGTTCCTCTTTAATGCTGAATTGTAGTTCATTGTATAATTTACTACAGATTATTTATCCATTCACTGATGAAGAGCATTTGTCTTGATTCTAGTGATTAGGACTAGAGCTGCTGTAAACAGTCTTTTTTTGTGTATGAACATAATAAAATTTTACTTCATTAAGCTAACTATCCAGGAGTGGGATTTTTGACTCTTAGGGTGTATGTATATATATGAATCAAAACATTTAAGGAAGTACTCACTGTTAGGCATGAGCTAAGAGTAAGTTCCTTCTAAAAAATTATACTGTAATTGCCTCCCTTGCCTCTCCCAGCCTTGCTTTATTCTCTGCCTTGTTAATGGTGTCTTATCAGAGTATGAATATTTTCCTAATGGGTGTTGCAAATATTTTCATGTGCTTAGTTGCCATCTTAATATAATGTTCAGTTGAACAGTTGTTTTGACAGGTTGTGTTTTGAGAATCCTTTTATATTCTGGATAACTGGATAACTCCTTTATCAGACATGGGGTTTTTAAGTATTTTCTCTCAGTCTATAGCCTTGTCTTTTTACTCTGTTAAGAGGGTCTTACAGAGCAATGATTCTTTGATGATGTTCAATTTATCAAAATTTTTCTTTCATGTGTCACATCTAAGAATATTAGTCTGATTCTGGGTCACGAAAATTTTATCATATGTATTCTTGTAAAAGTTGTATAGATTTTTGATCCGTTTTGAGATTTATTGTACAAGGTGGAAAGATAATATTAAGACTAATTTTTCTGTCTACAGAAGTTCAGTTGTGCCAAACCATCTGTTGAAAAGATTATCCTTTCCCAGTGAATTGCTTTGAATCTGTTAAAAATCAATTGGCTGTGTTTAATAAGTTAAACCTAGAATTATATGACTCGGCAATTCCATTCTTGGATATATACACTAAAGAATTTTAACAGGTATTCAAAAGTGGTATATTTTGTTTAAAAATTTTGTCAAAATATTTAATTTTTGAAGCCATTATAATTGGTAATTTTTTAAGGTTTGAGGCCTCTCATTGTACATTTTTATTATATAGAAATATGATTTATTTTTTATTTTTATGGTTGAACCTGTAGCCTGAGATTGCTAAATTCACCTATAGTTCTTGGAGTTTTCTGGTGGATTCCTTGGGATATTCTGGTAGAAAATTATGTCACCTACAAATAGGAATAGTTTTATTTCTATCTTACAGGTATATCTTTTCTATTCTTGGCTTATTGCACTGGCTAAGACTTCTATTATTATGTTGAATGGGAGTAGAGTGTGGGGCTTCCTTGACATTCAGAATCTTAAGGAAAAAAATATTTAAATATGGTATTATTTGTAGATCTTTTGTATCTTTAACAAGCTGAGGAATATACTTTCTTTTGATTTATTTTGTTAAAATAATGATGACAGTAAAGAATGTTTCTTTTTAACTTGTGACCCCTACCCATTTCTCCCACTCCACACCCCTCACCTCTGGCAACCACTAATCTGGTCTCTGTATCCATGAGCTTGTTTTTTTTTTTTTTTTTTTTGTTTTGGGGGTTCTTTTAGATTCCATATATAAGAGAGATCATATTTATAGTATTTATCTTTCTCTATCTAGTTTCTCTTTCTTTCTGACTTATTTCACTTAGCTTGATGCCTGCAAAGTCCATTCCTGTTGTCACAAATGACAAGATTTCACCTTTTTTATGGCTGCCTAATATTTCATAATATACCACAATTTCCTTATCCATTCATCCATCTATGGACACTTAAGTTGTTTACATATCTTGACTACTGTAAATAGTGCTGCAATGATGAGGGGAGATGCAGATACATTTTTGAGTTTAGTGTTTTTGTTTTCTTCAGATAAAAATACCAGAACTGCAATTGCTGGATCATATGGTGGTTCTATTTTTTTTTTTATTTTGAAGAAAGTCCTATTTTCCATGATGGCTGTACAAATTTACAATCCCACTAACTTTGTACAAAGGTTCCCTTTCTTCACATTCTGTCAACACTTGTTACCTCCTTGTTTTTTGATAATATCCATCCCAACAGGTGTGAGGTGAATTCTCATTGTGGTGTTCTTTTTGTTTGTTTTGTTTTTTCCGTATGCGGGCCTCTCACTGTTGTGGCCTCCGCTGTTGCGGAGCCCAGGCTCCGTACGCGCAGACTCAGCGGCCATGGCTCACAGGCCCAGCTGCTCCGCGGCATGTGGGATCCTCTCTGACCGGGGCACAAACCCGTGTCCCGTGCATCGGCAGGCGGACTCTCAACCACTGTGCCACCAGGGAAGCCCTTATTGTGGTTTTGATTTGCATTCCCCTAATTATTCATGATGTTCATAACCTTTCTCATGTCCTGTGCTTTTGTTGCAGTGAGACACTTGTTTTCTTATAGTAGTTTTACAATTTCAGGTCTCATAAACGTCTTTTTAAAAAATATTTATTTATTTATTTACTATTTTATTTATTTGGCTGAATCAGGTCTTGGTTGTGGCATGCAGGATCTTAGCTGCAGCATGTGCAATATTTCATTGTGGTGCGTGAGCTCTTCCTTGCGGTGCACAGGCTTCTCTCTCTAGTTGTGCTGTACAGGCTCAGTGCTTGCAGCGTGCAGGTGCTCTAGTTGTGGTGTGCGGGCTCTAGAGCGTGTGGGCTTAGTTGCCCCACAGCACGTGGGATCCTAGCTCCCCAACCAGCGATCAAACCCTAGTTCCCTGCATTCGAAGGCAGATTCTTAACCACTGGACCGCTAGGGAAGTCCCTCATAAAAGTCTTTAATCCATTTTTAGTCAATTTTTGGAGACTGGTATAAGATAGCAATACAAATTCATTTTTCTACGTATGATTATCTGGTTCTCCCAACACCACTTATTAAAGACACTAATCTTTCTGCATTGTGTGTTCTTGATACCCTTGTTAAAGATATGTTAACTATGTATGGGTGGTTTGTTCTTTTCTTTCTTTTTTCTTTTTATTTACTTTTGATTGCACCAGGTCTTAATTGCAGCAGGCGGGCTTCTTAGTTGTGGCTCACAGTCTCCGTAGTTGTGGCATGCAAACTCTTAGTTGCAGCATGCATGTGGGATCTCGTTACCGGACCAGGCATCAAACCCGCGTCCCCTACCTTGGAAGGTGGACTCTTAACCACTGTGCCATCAAGGAAGTCCCTGTTCTTTTTTGTTTTTTTTTCTTAAATAGTAAACATTATGATCAGGTTGTTTACGAAGGAGGCAACCACACATACAAGTTCAACTATAAAAATATTTGCAAATCAAACTTCATGTGTTCTAAAAGGACCAAAGTTGACTCTTCAGTTTGTTACATTTTTTTATGTCTCTGTTTTTATTCCAGTACCATACATTTTGTGCTACCACTAATTTTGAAATATTAAAATTGTTTTTTCTCAAAATTGCTTTAGGTATTTGGAGTCTTGTGTGGTTCCAAACAGATAATATAATTTCTCCTATTTCTTTTCTTTTCTTTTTTTTTCAATTGGCTGTGCCACAGCTTGCAGGGTCTTAGTTCCACGACCAGGGATCAAACCCATGCTCCCTACAGTGGAAGCACGGAGTTCTAACCACTGGAACACCAGGGAATTCCCAGTTTCTCCTATTTCTGGTAAAAAAAATGCCTTTGGAATTGTTATAAGGATTGCATTGATCTGTAGACCACTTTTGTAGGATAGAAAAGAAAGATGGAGTAGCAATACTCATATCACAGCAAAAAGACTTTAAAATAAAGACTATTACAAGAGACACAGAAGGACGCTACATAACGATCAAGGGATCAATCCAAGAAGAAGATATAACAATTGTAAATATTTATGCACCCAACATAGGAGCAGCTCAATACATAAGGCAAATACTAACAGCCATAAAAGGGGAAATCAACAGTAAAACAATCATAGTAGGGGACTTTAACACCCCACTTTCACCAAAGGACAGATCATCCAAAATGAAAACAAATAAGGAAACACAAGCTTTAAATGATACATTAAACAAGATGGACTTAATTGATATTTATAGGACATTCCATCCAAAAATAACAAATTACACTTTCTTCTCAAGTGCTCATGAAACATTCTCCAGGAAAGATCATTTATTGGGTCACAAATCAAGCCTTAGTAAATTTAAGAAAATTGAATAATATCAAATATCTTTTCTGACCACAATGCAATAGACAAGATATCAATTACAGGAAAAATCTGTAAAAAATACAAACAAATGGAGGCTAAACAATACACTACTAAATAAACAAGAGAGCACTGAAGAAATCAAAGAGGAAATCAAAAAATACCTACAAACAAGTGACAATGAAAACACGACAACCCAACCTTTCCTGGTGGTTTTCTAGTAATTTTTCTCACAACACAACAATTCCAAAGACAAGGATTTGGAAAGAAAAGCAATAAAATAATGGTATCTTGAATATCTCTTAAGAAGCTAGAGTCGTATATTTTTTACATCTTTATTGGAATATAATTGCTTTACAATGGTGTGTTAGTTTCTGCTTTATAACAAAGTGAATCAGCTATACATATACGTATGTCCCGATATCTCCTCCCTCTTGCATCTCTCTCCCACCCTCCCTATCCCACCCCTCTAGGTGGTCACAAAGCACCGAGTTGATCTCCCTGTGCTATGAGGCTGCCTCCCACTAGCTATCTATTCTAAGTTTGGTAGTGTATATATGTCCATGCCACTGTCTCACTTTGTAACAGCCTACACTTCCCCCTCCCCTGCTCACGGTGTCATCTTTCAGTATTGTTGACTACAGTTAGTTAGCTGCTCTCTTGTGGATATGATGGGGGCTTGGAGCTGAATCTGCAGTCTGAAGCGAAAGCTTTCATTTCTGTATCTTTGCCACTTCACATTATATGGAAATCACTTGGGGGAATTGGCTTTGCTATTCTGTTTCCTAATCTGAAAGGAGATGCCCAAGGCCTTTCCTGTGGGCACACACATCCTAAAGAGAGTGGCACAGCAGGGCTGACATAAGCCACTGTCAGTTTGGCTGACACCACCATGGATGGGGGCACGCTGGTTTTTATTTTCAAAGTTCTCTGTCTCCCCATTGCATCCATTGCAGATTCTCTGACAGCATCCCTCACTCCAGCGACAGCCACCTGAGATCACATTCTTCCATCCTCCATCTCCTCCACGGAATGTCTTTGCTTTGCCTTATTCAGTAGTTCTCACACCCTAGTTGCACACTGGAGCCACCCTGGAGCTTTTAAAATGTCTGTTCCCTTGTCAACTTACCCCAAGCAACTGATGCAGTCCATAGTCTTGGAAAGGTACTTGCTGTGGCCAGAGTTGAGAAGTGCTTCCCCAATTTCTTCGTCTTCTTGGTTGCCCTTCCTTTTCTAGGTGACTGTGCTTTCTCCCACGTTACCCCTAAGTGGAGTTAAGACAATGGAATCTGAGGCTAGATGCCTTTCTGCACCACCTACTTCCTGTGTGACTTCAGACCAGTTACACAACCTCTGTCCTGAGTGCTGCCACCTATAAAATGAGGATAAGAATACTGACTTGGTAAGGTTGTTTAGGGACTTAGATGAAGTAGATAAATAAAAATCCCATAAAAAAGTGGTTCTCAAAGTGAAACTTTTCCAGAGTGCCTACTGTTGGGGTTGGGGTCCACAAGGGCAAAACAATTTTGATGGTAAATACTAAAACGCTATGTGCCTCCTTCACTCTTACTCTCTCACAAGTGTACTATGGACTCTTCTAGAGGCTCCATGACATATGATGTCAAACAGCTGAATGCAGACGTGACTCCAGCTGCACTTTATTTTCAGCCTGACACTAAAGAAATTCACAGAACGCTATAAACAATGACCTCTAAATTTTGTTCTGGAAAATAATTACTTTTCATATAAATCCTTATGTTAATATATACTACTTTATTATATGAATTAATAATTTAAAATTTCTTACTTTTAATCTCTAATATGGTAAATATTGAAAGATGCAAACTGTATAAACAAAAACTCTTTGAGGTTCTCAATAATTTAATCTTTATTTTTCTTATTGTGGTAAATATATATAACATAAAATTGACCGTGTAACCATTTTTAACTGTATGACTCAGTGACATTAACTATCTTTTTATTATTGTGCCACTATTGCCACAATCCAAAATCCCCCTCCCCTTCCTGCTTCTCATTTAATGACTTCCTTACGCTCTTCCAGGAATTACCAGTTGACTGCTCACCTTCTCCCTCAGAGGCATTGTGACTTTCTTCTGTTCTGTTTGTCTCCCTGTTTTCAATTAACTGATTGCTTAACTTTTAAGAGTAATAGTTGTTTCAGGCAAAAGATTATAACTGTGGGAAAGGGGATGTTGTATGTGATGGGAATGCTGTCCCTCCAGCCTGTACTTCCCAGAGGCAGGAAATTTTAATCATGCTGTGCTCCCAGAAATTATCTTCGTTATGCAAATATTTTTGAGTATTGATATATATTCTATTTATACATATATAAACATGAATACATACTTTTCTTAATTTTCACAGAAATAGGAACATATCTATACAAACTTTTCTGCAACTTAAATTTCTACTTTGCAAGGTATTTTGAATAGCTTTCCTTATAAGTACACAGTTCTCTCTCTCCCTTTCTCTCTCATGGAAACCACATGTGAATATTGAATAAATAGTGATGAAGGACCTACTGTGAAAAGGGCACTGCCCTTCTATTCCATACCCCGGTTCAACTCAGAGACTGTCTTCAACGGTTTTAGGTGCTGTACTTATAGAATTTTCCATGCATGTTCACACAGATATGGAAAAAGATAGGAGCATCTTTTCATATTTACACAAAGAAGACTTTGAAATACACTTTGTTACCACCAGTGATGGATTTTTCTAACTCAGTGTATGTACTCTGTGTGTATCTCCTCATCTCTAACCTGGATCATGAAGCTGCCTCACGGCTCTGGTCCCACTGTTGCCACTACAGGTGATTCTCGGCCATACTGCCTGCAACCCTGGAAAGCAGAAGTACTCCATCTCTTCTGTGCATGTGTCTCTTTAACTTCTAGTGAAGCCTATGGATCCCTTTCCAGAAAAGATAGTTCAAAATGCATTTTTTAAATGTCCAGGATTTAAATATTTGGAAATAGTTATCAAAACTGCTTTTAACATGTGCAGGTGTCATAATTAATATCACCACTTTCAATGCGTGTCTTCAGTCTTCCCTTCCTTCCAGCCCAGCTTGCATTCTGAGGTGCATTCCCACAACCGCTCCCTTGCAAACTGCCCTCACCCTTCCCCTACTCTCCCTCCCTCTGAGAAGACCACCAAACCTGGCTACACATGTCATGTAAGTTCTTATCCCCCTGGGTTTTTCATCAAGAGGACTAGGGCTGGAATGCAAAGCTGTTCTGAATAATCTGCTGATTTGAATTGAGGACAAGGTGACTTCTCTGCTGGCACCAAAGGACTGCTTCAGGGGAGCCTATGACTTTAACTTATTCATTAACTTTCATGTCATTCAAAGCATTAGTCTCATGAATGTACCATGCATGGTGTGTGGACTTGAATTGTCCTGGTGCAGCTAAGTGAGCCAACTTCTAAGTCTAAAAGCTGAGGCAGCATGCTGTCTCCTTAACATACTTGAATGTCCCTGTTTAACACGTTCAATTACCTTGAACATTTAAATTCTTATCTCAGCCCACATGCTGCAGCAACTAGTAGTCAGTTAAACTCATTCAACCCAACTGTTTGATTACTTCTGATGTGCCATTTAAATTATTTCTTCAAAATAATATGTTGAGGATTACTGGCCAAAAAGAACAATCTTTATAAATACAGCATTTGCCAGGAGTGCTCTGGCCATGAGAGGGGATCACTTATATCACTCTGGCAAAATCCCTCACCCTGTTCCTCTCTCCCACCTGGGATCTTCACCACAATAAAGTCGGGGCCCCTCAATATCCTCCATGAACTGGCTTCACTCTCTGCTCCTGCCTCACCCCTTATTCACTTCTATGCTGATATGGCTGTATGTGCCCCACACATTTTTTTCTCCAATTAAAGGAATATAGTTTTACCTTAAAATATAACAAAAATCACTAGTAATTCCAATAGTCAGATGCATCTCATTTTGTAACTTTCCAGCACGTTTTATCATGGGCAAAAAATAAGATCATACCCACATACTTAGTTTTGTTATCTGCATTTTAAATTCGACCCTCCATGGACATTTGCCTTCTACTTTTATATGTGCTAAATATTGTGGTGAATGCATAACTTTAATACCCATTAGTTATTATAGTGTGTTTATGTACCAGAATTATGTACCAGAATTCTCCATTGCTACACAACTCCAATGAGGTCATTTTTATTCTTATTTTTAAAAATCCTGCTCATGACAGAAATATCTGAAAATATTGAATAACTAGACCCCATTAAAAGAAATTACAATGTGAGGTCACAAACACAGTAAGTGAAAGAAGCCAGTCACAAAGAACACCTACTGCATAATTCCAATTTTGAAAAACAGGCAGATTCGAACAAATGTTTGTGTGTGGGAGTGCATTCTGATGTGAAAAACTATAAGGACAGATAAGGAAGTGGTGATAATGTATATCTTCAACTGAGCAGTGGCTGTGTGGGTATGTGCTCCTGGATAATTAATTGAGTGCTACACTTAGATTATGCACACTTTCCTATATGAATCTGATTGTTCACAATACAAACAGCTTTCAAAGCTCATAACCCCTCTAACTCAGTTAAAAATATCTCTTAGTGACTCATCATATAGACTTCCAGTTTTATTCATATCCCTGATTATATTATACATACTAATTTGTAACATGCTGTTAGTACTTGATATATTGTGACCATCTTCCGCCTCTGGTCACATTTTGATTGAATGGCAACTAGAACGGCCATAATCAAAAAGACTAAACACACCAAAATGTTGGAGAAGATAGAAACTGTAACCTTCACACATTGCGGGTGGGGATGTAAAATGGTGCAGCCACATGGGGAAACAGTTTAGAACTTTCTAAAAAGGTAAACATACATTTGCAGTATGACCCACTAATCCCAGTCCTGGGTATCTACATGAGAGAAATGAGAACATATACCCATACCGAGTCTTCTATAGAAATGTTTATAGCAGCATTATTCATAAGAGCCAAAACTTGGAACCAATTAATATGTCTAAATACAGATGAATGAATAAACGAACTGTGGTACATCAACACACGTGAATAAATGCTACTGTGCAATCAAAGCTGCCTGGTACTCATACATGCTGCAATATGGAGGTAACTTAAAAAGAGTCATACAGTAAGTATCACACCTCATACGAGTCCAGTTATACTTTGAGTGTTGGCACATATCTCCCTTGTATAGAACTGGCATTCATTATTTAACCAAGCCCTCTTTTTGGACTTGAAGTTGTTTCCCTTTTTTCAATTTTACAGACATGGCTGTGCTGACCATCTTTGTGACTGAATGTTTATGGCCAAGCTTATCTACAATTTTGGACAAAAACCCAGCAGTGGAACTGCCTGTTTGAAGGTTTGTGTATTTCAAACCTTTCAATAAATATTGCCAAACGCCCTTCACAAATTTGGCCGGGTCTCCTCTCCCACCAGCATAGCATGAGGGTCAAATGTTTCTGGTCTGATATAATAGGACTTGCCTTTCAAATACAGCACTGCTCATCAACATGGTGCAAATGTTGGGGAGTAGGGTGGTCCGGGAGTGGGATGGAAATGGACAGGTGAATGTGTTGTTCCAGCCCTAAATTTCCACTTTCATGGTGCCCTGTATTTGTTTGCAGTTCCCTTGGGTACACGGCCACCATACCGTTATTCATCAATAGTGCCAATCACCAAGTAGTAGGTTTTGTAGTTGCAACTATCAGATGGATCCTTGGCACCACTGCCATGAGCCGGGTGATGTGGCTAGTATGGTATATGGACAAAACCTCGCTCTTCCCCTCTGATCTAGCCTGCGTGGGAATGTGGAGAGTCTGCGTTTTCCTTCACACCAACAAAATCAGCAGAGTCACCACATGTCACCATTACAGCTACCATGATAATTACCTACCTCTGGGTATGTGTGTTGTGCAAAACCTCCTGCTGGTCGCCAGCATTCTAGGGCTCTGGGAGAAAGCCTCCATTATCTTTCCACTTAGGAATGTGTACATGGGAATTCTTCAGACGAATGCCTCCTGCAATCCATTTGTCACTTCAGGAATTCTCAACATAGCTGCTGGTCTCTGTATCTCGATTGGCGTCATCTGGAATTACCACTCTGTGATGAATGAAGAGCATATTGCCTTCCCACCATCTTTCAATATGCCTTTCAAGCCAGATACTCAGCGAATTGGCAGTGCTTCTCTAGAGGTATGTTTGGCCGGCTTCATGATGTTGTTAAGTGGGTTGTTTTTCCTCTCTTACAAACTCCCCCTGGATAGCCAAGTGCGTCCTGAAGTTTCAGAAATGAAAAATTCCTGGTTCATTGACTTTGCAAATCCAAGATTACCAAGAGTTTGTAGGAAGTATTACCAGGATGCTCTATTAAATATTTCCAAGGACTCAAGATCATGGTAAATGAGTTTTGGGCAGAAAGTGGCAAACTGTTTGCTTTGGTTATAGTATGAGTCTGAATTTGGTTCATTGATTCAATTAAGGAAATTTCATTTTAAAATATCTTGCCTACATGCCAGTTTTTAATTATTTTAATTATTGCCTAGTTAATAATACTATAAACCTAGTGTATGGAAATAAGAGTTTCTTAGATTCTCACATCTCTCTCTTAAACTGCTAAAAACAACAGACTTATTTCCTATGGCACAGTCATTACATCTATTTATCATATAAAAATTTCCAAAATGTGCAAAAGTAGAGAAAATACTATAAGGAATTCTTCCATATCCATTACCAGATTCAAATATCAAAATTCTTCCATATTAGCTTTCTTGCCTTCTTTTAATCTTTTTCTTTTTCCAAAATATTAAGTGACATTATGTCCCCTCATCTTAACAAAAAAGACGTTTCCTTGCCTAACTATTAACCATTACCTTGCCTAACCATTAACCATTTCCTTGCCTAAAGAACGTTAACAGTTATTCCTTGCTATCATTTAATACTTAGAATTTTTAAATGCCTCAAAATAAATTCTTTGGATTTGTTTTTTCTACACAAGGTGCTCACAATGACTCTTAAGGCTAAAACTAAAGCATCTTCTCTACCACCATACCCCGTCTGCCCTTTAAAGAAAGTTTAATTTTGCTAAATAAACTGAGTCAATTGGCTTGTCATGAAATGTGTTACTTCTTGAGGCTTAATTAGATTCTAGATCAGGTCTTTGTGGGAGAGTATTTCAGAAGTGGTGCCCTGTGTTTCATACTGAGTGCATTATACCAGATGGCATACAGTACTTTCCCTTTTTAATGATGCAAAGTTAATGGGTGGATCATGAGGGGAAAGCTCATACCCTCTTGTAAAGTTTACCAAACTTCCACCAAAATCTCATCATTGATGGTCCTTATTTAAATCAACTATTGCACTAAGAATTACAAGAGGTGACTTTAATGTGAACAGTCTTGCCAGATTTATTAGCTGGGATGATTTTGTAAAGAACTTTCTTTCATCAAGTATGCCTACTGGGTTACTCTAAAATTCAGCTCATACAAAAAAGTTAAGGTAATGCCTCTTTTTTCCCCCATATAATTGTTAAAGTTCTAGAGTAAGGAGGGTGAGTGCCGTAAATGTTGTATCTTTAATGTTGACCAATGTATTTTTTAAAAATTGTTTTTGCTACTCTGTTTTTCCTTTTGTTTTTGAATATCAACTCAACTTTTCAGTATAAACTCATAAGATTGCCCATGTTTTTACTATGGAAATTTTCAGTGCATTCAAAAGTTGATAGTGGAGAGGACATGTCAAGAATACATTTAACAACTACACATAGCAAATGTTAGACAAATATTGAAATTTAAACGTTAGTTTACCCTATATCTACATACTGCCCCCCTGCCACCCAATCACAGTTTTGCCCAGGTTCACAACTCTCTTGAAATCTATTCATGGATCTCATTTTCAAAATAAGTGACAGCTTCCAAAATTGATTTCTTTGTTGTTTCATGGACATGATGGAATCTTCACTTTCTCATAATTTTCAGCTTATTTTTAAAACAAATTAACTTCACTATTTAAAAACCTACCTAGAATATTAATAAGTACAGATGATAGGGACAGAGTAAAGGGACAAGGTGATTAAACAGTTAATCCCACTAGGGGATTATAAGTAAAGAAAAAAGTATGGGAGACCCTCTAAGTTAATGATCACTCAAGAAAGCAGGTTTCCTTAACCACAAAGCCAAGCAGGCTTATTATTAGCAACAAACTCATGCAACGGAAGCATGAGACATGCCCCAAAACAATAAAATAATGGTGGCTTGAGACCCACATCCTGTCCAGTGGCCTCAATTAATAACTCCTATGACATGCTCTCTGCACACTTAAAAAATGATAATTTATGGACGGGTGACATTTCAAAGTGAAAGACCCTCATTGTATGGAGACCTGAAATAATTTTTCCACTGCACCATGACAGCCCCAATTTGACCATGTAGGGACAAGAAAACTCCCCGGCACAACCTGCAGGAGTAGCTGATGATGGAAGCGTGACATTTACCCAAGAATGAGGAGGAAGGTGGTCTTCTCTCCCTCCCTGCTTTCCTTTGATTATAAAACTGCAGGCCTCTAAGTTCTCGGTGAGCAGCACCGTTTCATCCACCTGCTTGTGAACCTCACTAGTGTCCTATTCCGATAAATCACTTGTTATCTATCACTTTGCCTCTCATTGAATTCTTTCTTCTCTGAGACTCTTCTTTCTACTCTTTCCTCAGAGTCACCTGAAATGCGACCTAGCAGTTCCACAGATATATCCTGCTTAAAATTATTTTACTAAACAGTTATGACTGATGGTTTCTACATTTTAAATTTAAGAAAGAGGGACTTCCCTGTTGATGCAGTGGTTAAGAATCTGCCTGCCAATGCAGGGGACATGGGTTCAAGCCCTGGTCCCAGAAGATCCCATGAGCCATGGAGCAAAAAAGCCTGTACACCACAACTACTGAGCCTGCGCTCTAGAGCCCACAAGCCACAACTACTGAGCCTGTGCACCAGAATTACTGAAGCCCACACACCTAGAGCCCGTGCTCTGCAACAAGAGAAGCCACCACAATGAGACATCCGTGCACTGCAATGAAGAGCAGCCCCCACTCGCCACAACTAGAGAAAGCCCGCACACAGCAACGAAGACCCAATGCAACCAAAAATTAATTAATTAAAGAATTTAAAAAATAGGTGACTCTATGAAATTAATAATACTGTAAATGTGTCAAGGATTATCCATTAAAGCATGTTTCTACTTCATGTGTCTAGCGTATGACTTTCATCATTATGAGCATTCTTTTTGTTATATTACTATAGTTATTTCATTGGTTAATTCATTTATCATCAGATTAGTGGTTTATATTATAAGGTAAATTATACTTTGCCTCTACTAACTAGTCTCCAAAGGAATGAGTGTCTGGGGAGGAGAGTGGCTAGTTCAGCAGGCAACCCCTGCTGATATCTTCTGCTCTCTAAGGCTGATCCTTACTATAAGCAGACGTAAACTCTCAGCCACACTGTGTGAGTCTGGTCTGCGAGTCCAATGTCCTCTTCTCAGCCTTCCACTAACACCGTGTTCCACCACCCACTGTCCGTATGCCCAGCATTCTCTGTTGCTAGGTCACGGATGCTATGACAGTGTCTCTCCTGCTGATTGTGGCACACATTTTCTTCATCTTGTCTCCTCTATCACATTTTTTTGTCCCCCCACCCGGAGGAAAGTATGTTTACTAATGGACCCTAAGAGTCCACTTTTAAGATCTATATGACTGTAGAACATGTACAGTAAACCATTTTATATTCTTATAATGGGACATTACACAGCAATTCCACATTATGAAGAATAATTAAGGAAAAAATTCCTAGTACTGCTAAATAAAAAGCTGATTTCAAAAATATGTCGTTAAAAATGTTGGAAAGGGTGTGGAGAAAAGGGAACCCTCTTGCACTGTTGGTGGGAATGTAAATTGGTGCAGCTGCTATGGAGAACAGTATGGAGGTTCCTCAGAAAACTAAAAATAGAGTTAACATATAATCCTGCAATCCCACTTCTCAACATATATCCAAAGAAAACTCTAATTCAAAAAGATACATGCACCCTGATGTTCATAGCAGCACTATTCACAATAGCCAAGATGTGGAAACTACCTAAATGTCCACTGACAGATGAATGGATAAAGAAGACATGGTACATATATACAAGGGAATACTAGAAAAGAATGAAAAATTTTTAAATGAAATAAAGAAGGAAATAATGCCATTTGCAGCAACACGGATGGACCTAGAGATGATCATAGTAAGTGAAGTAATTCAGAAAGAGAAAGACAAACACTGTATGATATCACTTATATGTGGAACCTAAAATATGGCACAAATGAACCTATGTAGAAAACAGAAACAGACTCATAGACATAGAAAACAGACTTGTGATTGCCAAGGGGGAGGAGAAGAAGGAGAGAGGTAGATTGGGATTTTGGGGTAGATGCAAACTATTATATATAGGATGCACAAACAACAAAGTCCTACTGTATAGCACAGGGAACTATATCTTGTCTCCTGTGATAAACCATAATGGAAAAGAATATAAAAAAAGAATGTCCCTATGTGTATAACTGAGTCACTTTGCTATACAGCAGAGACTGGCACAGCATTGTAAATCAACTCTACTTCAATAAAAACAAGAGAGATGATGATATACAGTTAGGAGTCTTGTTTCTTAAAAAAAGGGAAAAAGGAGAGATGGAGGGGAGGGATGACATATGTGAACACGTTACCCAGCATGGCAACATATCTCTCAAGAGCCTTGGCATTCTGACTTGTACAGGAAGGAAAAGAATCTCCTAGGGATGAAATGGGAGAGTGAGTATACGTTAAGGGCCTAACAGAACCTCAGTTCACTTGAGGAATCCTGGTGATGCTGCTGGGGCAGCTGGCATGCCAAAGGGAGAGCTGTCAGGAGGGGATAAAGGATGTGGGGAGAGTGGGGCATTCTCCAGAGAACTGTGGTCTGAAGCTGGCCAGGTCAGCATGGGTAGATGGGTCTTCATCAATATTAGAGGGTGGCAAACATGCATCTGGAGGGACTTTCCGGGAGGTCCAGTGGTTAAAACTCTGCACTTCCACCGCAGGGTTCACAGGTTCAATCCCTGGTCAGGGAACTAATATCCCCGCATTGGTGTAACCAAAAAAAGAAAAAGTACCTGGAACACAAGTATTGGTTTAATATAAATTGTTAGCTATGTTTACACACACATGTGTATTGTATACATGTGTGTTTGCCTATTTTCTCTTATGCTGAAAGCTTATCTGGGTAAAAGTGTATACGAAAATCACATTTATAGACCAAGGTATCATATGGAGATGACTTAGGATCCTCCACTCCACCTCAAGGGACTGCAGACCCTTAATATCCAACACCCAGAGTCCTGCATTGTTGCCCGGATTTGCCATCCTTGGAACTGTGCCTCTCAAGACATGCTGGTATTTTGAATGACATTAAATGTTTAAACATGGGATAGAGGCAAACCAAGAACAAATATATTTGGGAAACCCAGAGCGGAAAGATAAATAGGATTCTTTGGTGAAGGCTTTCTGGGAGTCATCCTACGCTCTGAGGGGCCCTAAAAGAGGAACGCACGGCAGGGCAGCCTGTGCACCGGTTCTCGCGGAACCTTGAAAAACCGGCATCCCTCCCGAGCTGCTGCCCTCATGTCTCTGAGGTCTACTTCCTCGCTCGCCTCAAGGTCGAGGGTAGTGACACTAGGCTTGCAGGTGCCCTCTCCCTGTGACCCCCACCCCACCCCTTCATCTCCAGGCCCTGGTGCATGAGAGACTGAAGGGAGGAACCCAAAGGGTGAAGGTAGTGAAGTGAAGCTGGCGAGGTGCAAGCAATCCTCTGTTCCTTTTCCCCAGCAGGGAATTCTGGCTTCTGAGAACTGAGTGCTCAGCATTGGTGGCCTGTCCTGCAGGGCCCCGTGTGGCACCAGGGAGGGGAGGCCAGGCTGCCAACATGCACCCTTGGTGCCCGGCTGTGTTCTCCCACTCCATCACCTGGCTGCCTGCACTCACTCATCATGTCCACATCAACCACACACATGGACCAATACCAAGGGGACCATTACAGATAAGCACCCTCCTCCATACCAAGGGCTTAAATCAAGAATCTTCTGGAAATCCAGGAACTCCAGACACTGCAGAGCAGGGCACAAAATGCCAGTGTACCCCACATTACACCAGGCAAGCCAGCACAGGGCAGCCTTCTGTTGTGAAAAACTATCAGAACTCCACTTGAAAGCTACCCTCCAGACACCACAGGTAAGCGCTAGACGGTGAGGAGACACGGAAGGAAATCCTGCTTTAAAATTGTGGGGAAAAAACTGACCAGCTTTTTGTTCTGAAAAATTTCTGACTTCCAAAAAACAACCCATTGCAAATAGCACCTCTCCACATATTCTTCACCCAAGACTTCCCACGTGGAAACAACACCTCTCACCACAGCATGATGCTTGGAATCAAGAAATTCACATTGACCATTACTAATTATTAGAGCAATGCAAATCAAAACTACGATGAGGTACCACCTCACACAGGTCAGAATGGCCATCATTAAAATGTATACAAATAACAAATGCTGGAGAGGATGTGGATAAAAGGGAGTCCTCCTACACTGCTGTTGGGAATATAAGTTAGTGTAGCCACTATGGAGAAGAGCATGGAGTTTCTTCAAAAAAACACAGTTACCATATGATCCAGCAATCTCACTCCTGGACATATATCCAGACAAAACTAAAATTTGAAAAAAATACACACACCCTAATGTTCATAGCAGCACTATTTACAGTAGCCAACACATGGAAACAACCTAAATGTCCATCAACAGAGGAGTGGATAAAGAGGATGTGGTCCATATATACAATGGAATATTACTCAGACATGAAAAAGAATGAAATAATGTCACTTGCAGCAACATGAACAGATTTAGAGATTATCACACTAAGTGAAGTAAGTCAGAGAAAGGCAAATACCATATGATATCACTGATAAGTGGAATGTAAAATACAGCACAGATCAACATATCAATGAAAGAAAAACAGATTCACAGACATAGAGATCAGATTTGTTGCCAAGTGTGTGGGGAGGGAAAGATAGGGAGGTTGTGATTAGCAGATGCAAACTATTATATATAGGATGGATAAACAATAAGGTCCTACTGTAGAGCACAGGGAACTTTATTCAATATCCTGTGACAAACCATAATGGAAAAGAATATGAAACTATATATATATATATATATATATATATATATATATATATACATACACACACACACACATATATATATGTATGTATAACTGAGTCACTTTGCCATACAGAAAAAATTAACACAACATTGTAAATCAAGTATACTTCAATAAAATTAAAAACAAATTCAGGCAAACAACACGGTGACCTACGGACCTTATTCAAACCTCACCCTTCGCTGGGGTGCCATCCTATTCGTGCTGCAGAATCAACCTAGGAACACGGGGCATCCCTGTGGTCAGGTGCCTTCAATCCCTCCAGTTTTGAGCTGCCCCTATGGTGGTCTTTCATCACCTTGGCGGCTTTTAAGAGGACTAGTGAGTTTTATTTTTTTAAAAGCACTTCCCACACCTTAGGTTTGTCTGATGTATTTTCAGCGAGGTCACCTCAGAAGGGTGGAGGTGCCCTCCTCAGATTGTTTGATGTACAGCGTCCATGTGCCTCAGTCCCCGCGCCATCAACCATGTGGAGAACCGCTCTCCCCAGGGGTTTGGCCTGGTTGGATGTTGCTGTCTGGTATGCCTCATACTTGAATTTCATAAGCGAGTGTAAACTGGAAACAGGCTTATCTGGAGCTCCTAGAGCTGAAGCTGAAGGGTCTCATGCCATTGTGGCCCTTCCAAGGTCAAGGATGTGGTGTGTGGGTTGCAGGGTAGGGGAGAGCCTCCAGCCACATGCTCACCAGGACTTAGGCTTTGCTGAAATAAGAAAGAAGTGTTCATGGAGGCCGGTTAAGTCTCTTTCCTCTCTGTCTTCCCCTCCAGCTGACTTCCTGGGCCACAGGTGGTACTGGGTCTCAGAAGAGGCATTTTGGGGATCTAGTGGAGAGGTGGTGGAGCGTAGTAACACAGGTAGGGTTTCGTGGAAAGCTTACCTGGCTCACTATGCCTAAATGAACACCTTATATCAGGAAACACACACACATGGTTCACTGTGACAAAATGCAGAACGAATACAAGCACAAACACACAAACACAGCTCACTGTGACTCAATGTACAGCCTATACCAGCATACAGACAACCCCCCCCACACACAGGGCTCACTGAGATTGAATGCACAGTGTATACCAGCACACACACACATACACACAAACACAATAGGGCTCACTGTGACTCAATGCACAGCCTATACCAAAACACACACACACATGCATGGCTCACTGTGACTTGATGCATAGCCTACATCAACACACACACAAAACACACACACACACCTCATTGTAATTCAATACACAGTCTACACAAGCACACAGACACACATACAAGCTCACTGTGACCCAATGCAGAGCCTATACCAACACACACACACACAAAAACCCCTCAGTGTAACTTAGCACACAGTGTGTACCAGCACACACACACACACACACACACGTGGATAAGTGTGATGCAATGCACAGCTTATACCAGCACAGAAACAGACACACACACACAGCTCACAGTGATTCAATGAACAGCCTATATCAGCACACACACACACACACACGGCTCACTGTGACACAATGCATAGCCTATGACAGCACACACACAGACACACATGTCTCAATGTGAATCAATGCACAGCCCATACGATGACACACAAAAACACAGATGCACACTTACAGACGGCACCCTGGGATGCAATGTACAACATATACCAGCAGACACACACACATACATGGCTCACTGTGACTCAATGCACAGCTATATCAGCACACAAACACACACAGATACACATGGCTCAGTGAAAATCAATGCAAAACTTATACTAGTACACACACACACATACATGGCATATTGTGACTGAATGCACACTTGTAGCAGCACACAGACACACACACATGGCTCACTGTGAGTCAATGCACAGCCTATAAGAGTACATACACACACACACACGGCTTAATATGGTTCAATGTACAGCCCATTCTAGCACATACACAAAGAGACACACAGGGCTTCCATGGTGGCCAGAATTTGAGAGTCTGCATGCCAATGCAGGGACATGGGTTTATGCCCCAGTGTGGGAAGATCCCACATGCCGCGGAGCAGCTGGGCCCATAAGCCATGACCACTGGGCCTGTGCGTCCAGAGCCTGTGCTCCACAATGGGAGAAGCCACATGGTGAGAGGTCTGCACCACATAAAAAAAAAAAAAGAGACCCACAAACTTTCACACAGCTAACAGTTACTCAATGCACGGCCTGTACCAGCACACACACACACAAACACGGCTCACTGTGCCTCAATGCACATCCTATACCAGCACACAAACACACACGAGCCACTGTGATTCAATGCACTGCCTATACAAGAACACACAACACACACATACACACAAGCATGGTTCACAGTGACTCAAGGCACAGCCTATACCAGCACACACACAAACAAACACACACAAATGGCTCACTGTGACTCAATGCACACCCTATGCCAACACACAGACACACACCCACACTCACAAAAACACACAAGATACACAAGGACTCAATGCACACACAAACACGGCTCATTGTGACTCAAGGTACAGCCTATAGCAGCACACAGACATACAAACATGGCTTACTATGACTGAATGCACAACATATAAAAGCACACACACAGATGAATCAATGTGACTCAATGCTCAACATATAACTGCACACAGACAAAGACACATACACACAGGGCTCACAGTGAGTGAATGCATAGCATATACCAGCACACACACACACACAACACACTGCTCACTGTGACTGAATGCGCAGCCGATACCAGCACACACACACACACATACACACAGTTAACTGTAACTAAATGCAGAACTATAACAGCATACAGACACACATACAAATCTCACTGTGTTGCACAGCCTGAAGCAGTGCACACACATACACACATACACATGGCAAACTGTGACTCAATGCACAACCTATAGATGCTTGCACACACATACACAAACATGGATCAGTTTGACTCAATGCACAGCCTACATCATCACACGGACACACAGAGACACACACACACACGGCTCACTGTGACTCAATGTCCAGGTTATACAAGAACACATGACCACACACACATAGAAAAACACATGGCTCCCTATGACTCATTGCACAGCCTATAGCAGCACAAACATCCACACACACACCTGTCACTGTGACTCAATGCACATCCCGTACCAGCAAACACAATCACACACCCCAACAAATAAATGGCTCACTGTGATTTAATACAGCACCTAAGGCCACACACATATATAGACTACTCACTGTGACTGAATGCACAGCCTATAGTAGCGCACACACACACACACACACACACACACACACGCATCAATGTGACTCAATACATAGCCTATACCAGAACAGAGACACACAAAGACACACACACATGGCTCACAGTGTGTTAAAGCACAGCGTATGCCAGCACACACACACAAGCACAAGCCTCTCTGACTCAATGCACAGCCAATATCCGCAAACACACACACACACACACACACGGCTCAATATGACTAAATGCACAGCATACAACAGCACACATACAGACACACGGGTCACTATGACTCAATGGACAGAGTGTAACAGTGCTCACATACACAAACACAGCTCAATGTGACTCAATGCACAGCCTATAGCAGCACACACACACACACACACACACACACACACATGGCTAACTGTAACTCAATGCAGAACTTATAACAACACACAGAGACACATACACTGCTCACTGTGAATGTATAACCTGTACCAGAACCACACACACACACACACACACATGGCTCACTGTGAGTTTATGCACAGCATACACCAGCACACAGACAAAAAGGTAACACACAGACTCACGGATCAATTTGTCTCAATGCACAGCCTATATCAGCACCCAGAGACACACACAAACACAGCTCATGGTGAGTCAATGCAAAAACCATACCAGGACAGAGACACACACAAAGAGACTCACGGCTCATTGTAACTCAAATCACAGCCTATACCAGCACAAACAAACACACACATGGCTCACTGTGAGTCAATGCACATCCTATAACAGTACACACACACAGAAACATGACTTAATGTGACTCAATGCACAGCCTATTGCAGCACACACACAAAGAGACACACAGGGCTTCCCTGGTGGCACAGTGGTTGTGAGGCCAGTGCTGGTGCATGGGACATGGGTTTGTGCCCCAGTCCAGGAGTATACCACACGCCGTGGAGCAGCTAGGCCTGTGAGCCATGGACAGTGGGCCTGCGTATCTGGAGCCTGTGCTCTGCAATGGAAGAGGCCACAACAGTGAGAGGCACGAGTACCGCCAAAACCCCCCCCCACACACACAAAAAAAACCAGAAAGAGACCCACAAACTTTCATATGTCTAACAGTTACACAATGCACAGCCTATACCAGCACACAAACACACACACACACATACATATGGCTCACTGAGATTCAATGCACAGCCTGTACCAACACTCAAATACACACACACATATGGCTCACTGTGCCTCAATGCACACCCAATACCAGCACACAAACACACAGGGACCACTGTGATTCAATGCACAGCCTATACCAGAACACACACACACACACACACACACACACACATACACAAACATGTCTCACTATGACTCAAGGCACAGCCTATACCAGCACACACACACACACACACAAATGTCTAACTGTGATAGAATACACAGCCTATAGCAGCACACACACAGACACACATGGCTCACTATGACTGAATGCACAGCCTATAAAAGCATACACACACAGATGAATCAATGTGACTCAATGCACAGCCTATACCAGCATACAGACACACAAAGACACACACACACACGGCTCACAGTGTGTTAAAGCACAGCCTATGCCTTTTCACAAACACAAGCACAAGGCTCTTTGTGACTCAATGCATAGCGTATACCAGCAAACACACACGCACGGCTCAATGTGACTAAATGCACAACCCATAGCAGAAAACACACAAAACCACACACCTCTCACTGTGATTTAATGCACAGCCCATAGCAGCACACATGGACACACACACTACACACACACCTGGAAACATGTCAAACAATTTACAGCCTATTGCAGCATACACACAGACACACACACCTCTCTGTGACTCAACACACAGCCTATACCAGCACACACACACACAGACACATGGCTCACTGTGACTGAATGCACAGCCCATTCCAGCTCACACAAACACACACACATAACTGGCTCCCTGCAATTGAATGCAGAGCCTATAGCAGAACACAGACACAGACGCAAAGCTCACTGTGAGTGAATGCATAACCTATACCAGCACTCATACACACAGACAAATACAGCACACTGTGAATCAATGCACAGCCTATAAATGGACAAAAACACATACATGGCTCAATGTGATAAAATGCACAGCCCATATCAGCACACGCACAGACACAAACATACACACGGTTCACTGTAACTCAAAGCACAACTTATACCAGCATACACACACATACACAGCTGACTGTGACTCAATGCACAGCCTAAATCAGCACACACACAGCTAACTGTAACTCAATGCAGAATTTATAACAACACACAGATATGCATATACCACTCACTGTGAATGCAGAAACTGTATGAGGACCACACACACACACAAACGGCTCACTGTGACTCTATGAACAGTGTATACCAACACACAGACAGAAACACAATGCCCAAACACACGGATCAATTTGACTCAATGAGCAGCCTATATCATCACACAGATAAACAGTGACACACACACACACGGCTCACAGTGTGTCAATGCAAAAACCATACCAGGACACAGACATATACAAAGAGATGCACAGCTCATTGTGACACAAGGCACAACCTATACAAATCGAAACAAACACACACATGGCTCACTGTGAGTCATTGTACAGCCTATAACAGAACACACACACAGACACATGTCTTAATGTGATTCAATGCAGAGCCCATTCCAGCACACACACAAAGAGACACACAAGGATTCCCTGGTGATGCAGTGGTTGAGAGTCCGCTTGCCAATGAAGGGGACATGGGTTCGTGCTCTGGTCCAGGATTATACCACATGCCGTGGAGCAGCTAGGGCCGTGAGCCATGAACACTGGGCCTGCGCGTCTGGAGGCTGTGCTCTGCAACGGGAGAGGCCACAACAGTGAGAGGTTTGTGTACCACAAAAAATAAAATAAAAAGAGACCCAAAATCTTTCACATGGATAACAGTTACTCAATGCACAGCCTATAGCAGCACACACACACACACACACACACATACACACGGCTCACTGAGATTCAATGCACAGCCTATACCAACACTCAAATACACACACACATGTCTCACTGTGTCTCAATGCACAGCCTATACCAGCACACAAACACACATGGGCCACTGTGATTCAATGCACTGCCTATACCAAAACACACACTCACACACATACACACAAGCATGGCTCACTGTGAGTCAAGGCACAACCTATACCAGCACACACACATGCATGGCTCACTGTGACTCAATGCACAGCCTATACCAGTACACAGACACACACCCACACTCACAACAACACACAAGGATCACAAGGACTCAATGCACACACAAACAAGCAAACATTGGTCACTGTGTTTCAACGCACAGTCTATACCAGCACACACACACACACACACATAAAAATTGCTAATTGTGATTGAATGCATAGCCTATAGCAGCACACACACACACACAGAGCTCACTATGACTGAATGCACAGCCTATAAAAGCACACATACACACACGAATCAATGTGACTCAATGCACAGCCTATAAGAGCACACAGACAGACCCAGGAACATAAAAACTGGGCTCAGAGTGAATGAATGCACATCTTATACAAGCACACACACACAGGAAGCACACAGCTCACTGTGACTCAATGAGCAGTCTATACACTAACACACAAACACACTCACATGTACGGCTCAGTGTGACTCAATGCACAGCCTGTTCCCACATACAAACACAGAGCCAAACACACGCACACTAGCAGGGATTACTGTGACTGAATGCCCAGTCCATATTAGCACATGCAGAAACAGAAACACAAATATACACATGGTTCACTGTAACCCAAAGCACAACTTATAGCAGCAAACACACATATACACAGCTCACTCTGAATCAATGAACAGCCTAAACCAGGACACACACACACACACACACACTGAAAAACACATACACGTACTCTCGGCTAACTGTAAATCAATTCAGAACTATAACAGAACAAGGACAGACATACAACTCTTACTGTGAATGAACAGCCTGAAACAGCACACACACACACACGGCAAACTGTGACTTAATGCACAGGATATAGCTGCACACACACACATAAACACACACACAAACATGGATCAATTTGACTCAATGCACAGCCAATATCAGCACACAGACAGGCAGACGCACACACTCGGCTCACAGTGAGTCAATGGTGAAACAATACTTGCACACACACACACACACAAACAGATAGCCTGCACATTGTGATGCAAAGAAGAGTCTATATCAGCACACGTACACAGACGGCTCAGTGTGGGTCAATGCACAGCCAATAACAGCAAACAGACACACACACACACGACTTAATGTGACTAAATGCACTGCCCATACTGGGACACACACAGAAACACAACTTTTACATGGCTCACTGTTTCTCAATGCACAGCCTATACCATCACAAATATACACACACACATATACACGAAGAAATAGGACAAAATGCACCGTGAATACCAGCACACACACACACGGCTCAATTTGACTCAATGCACAGCACATATCAACACAAGCAGATACACACACATATACACATGGTTCACTGTAACCCAAACATAACCTATACCAGCACACACACACATAGAAGGTACTGTGATTTAATGCAGAGCCTATACCAGCACACACACACACAATCACACACACACAGATCAATTTGACTCAGTGCACAGCCTATATGGGCACACAGACTCAAGGAGACACACACTCACATGACTCACAGTGAGTCAATGCACAAACCATACCAGCACACGTACACACAAAAGCAGACGCACAGTTCAATGTGACTAAAGGCACAGTCAGTATCAGCACACATACAAACACACACAGTTGCTTTAATGTGACTCAATGCACAGCCCGTACAACCACAGAAACAAACAGAGACACACACTTTCACATGGATCTCTGTTACTCATTTCACAGTCTCTACCAGCCAACAAGCACACACATACGCATACACACGGCTCACTGTGACTCAATGACTAGCCTAATATAACACACACACACACACACACACACGGCTCACTGGTATTCAATGTGAAGCCTATACCAGCACACATATACACACACATGGCTCACTGTGCCTCAATGCACACCCTATACCAGCACACACACACACGGGTCACTGTGATAGAATGCACTGCCTATATCAGAAAACATACACACACACATATGCATAGCTCACTGTGCCTCAATGCACAGCCTATACGAGTATACAGACACACACCCACACACAAAAAAACACACAAGGCTCACAAGAACTCAATGCACAGCACATACCAGCATGCACACACACACAAACATGGCTCACTGTGATTCAATGAAAAGCCTATACCATCACACTCACAAACACACACATAAAAGGTTCACTGTGAATGAATGCACAGCCTATAGCAACACACACACACACGGCTCACTGTGATTTAATGCCCAGCTTATATCAGAACACACACACACACACACACGAATCAATGTGACTCAATTTACAGCCTATACCAGTACAGAGACACAAACAGACACACAGACACATCGTTCACAGTGACTCAAAACAGAGCCTATAGCAGCACACACACACAGACTTGGTTCACTATCAGTGAATTCACAACCTATACAAGCACACACACACACAGAGACGAATCAGTGTGACTCAATGCACAGCCTATAACAGCACACAGACACAGACACACTCCGACATGGCTCAGTATGACTGAATGCACAGCCTATACTAGAACATACATGCACACACACACACACACACACACACGTTCACTGTGTCAATACTTAGCCTTTACTGGGCCACGAAGAAATCTCACTGAAACTCAATGCACAATCTATACCAGCACACACACACACAGACACACACACACACACACAGACATGGAGACTGCTAGCATTGACTCAATGCAAAGCCTCTGCCAGCACACACAAAGAGACACCTACAAAAGGTTCACGGTGATTCAATGCGCAGCCTCCAGCAGCACTCACAAGGCTCACTGTGACTCAAAGCACAGTCTATACCTGGGCAAACACACACCACAGTATGACATAATGCTCAGCTTATACAGCACACAAACACATACACACACACATCAATGTGAGTCTATTCCAGAACACACACATACACACACGCGTGCACCTCATTGTGACTCAATGCCAGCCCTCAGGAGCATACACACCCCCCTCCCACACACAAACACAGACTCATGGGTCCTTGTGACTCAATCAACAGCCTGTACCAGCACACACACACACACACACACACATATACACACACACAAAATAGACAGTTAACTGACTCAATGCACAACCTCTACCAGCACACACAAACAGACACATACACAAGATTCACTGTGATTCAATGCGCAGCCTCTACTAGCACACACAAACACACACACACTCACACAATGCTCACTGTGACTCAAGGCACAGCCTATACCAGTGCAAACACACACCACATTGTGACATAATGCTCAGCCTATACAGCACACACACACATAAACACACACCTTTATGTGACTTACTGCATAGCCTATTCCAGCACCCACACACACACACGGCTCATTGTGACTCAAAGCACAGCCTAGAGCAGCACACAAGACACCACACACACACACACACACACAGACACAAGGCCTCTGTGATTCAATCCACAGCCTATACCAGCACACATGCACACACACACACACCACAATGGAACTCAGTGCACAGCCCATAACAGCACAGAAAAACAAACACACATAACTACACTGAGATTGAGCGCAGAGCCTATAGCAGTACACAGACACAGACACAAGGCTCATTGTGTGTGAATGCATAGCATATACCAGCACTGAACTCACACACACACACGGCACAATGTGACTCAATGCACAGCCTATAACTGGACACACACAGACACAAACATACTCACGGTTCACTGTAACTCAAAGCACAATTTATACCAGCACACAAACACATACATGGCTAACTGTGACTCAACGCACAGCAAAAACAAGCACACACGTGGCTAAATGTAACTCAATGCAGAAATTATAACAACACACAGAGACACATATACCACTCACTGTGAATGTACAACCTGTATCAGGAACACACACACACACACACACACACACACACACACTGCTCACTGTGACTCTATGCACAGTGATTACCAGCACACAGACACAAACACTATGCTCAAAGACACGGATCAATTTGACTCAATGCACAGCCTATATCAGCACACAGATAAACAGTGACACACACACACACACAGCTCACAGTGAGTCAATGCATAAACCATACCAGTACACAGACACACACAAAGAGATGGAAAGCTCATGGTGACTGAAGGCACAGCATATATTAGCTGAAACAAACACACACATAGCTCATTATGAGTCAATGCACAGCCTATAAGAGCAAACACACAGACACACGTCTTAATGTGACTCAATGCAGAGCCCATTCCAGCACACACACAAAGAGACTCACAGGGCTTCCCTGGTGGTGCAGTGGTTGAGAGTCTGCTTTCCGATGCAGGGGACATGGGTTCGTGCCCCAGTCCAGGAGTATCCCACATGTTGCGGAGCGGCTAGGCCCGTGAGCCATGGCCACTAGACCTGTGTGTATGGAAACTGTGCTCCGCAAAGAGAGAGGCCACAACAGTGAGAGGCCCACGTACCACAGAAAAAAACAAAAACCAAAAAGAGACCCACAAACTTTCACTTGGCTAACAGTTACTCAATATACAGCCTATACCAGCACACAAACACACACACACACATACACATGGCTCACTGAGATTCAATGCACAGCCTATACCAACACTCAAATACACACACACATGACTCACTGAGTCTCAGTGCACACTCTATACCAGCACACAAACACACGGGCCACTGTGATTCAATGCACAGCCTATACCAGAACACACACTCAGACAATACACACAAGAACAGCTCACTGTGAGTCAAGGCACAAACTATACCAGCACATACACATGTATGGCTCACTGTGACTCAATGCACAGCCTATACCAGCACAGAGATACACACACAAAAACACATAAGGATCACAAGGACTCAATGCACACGCAAACAAGCAAATATTGGTCACTGTGATTCAACGCACAGCCCATACAAGCACACACACACACATATAAATGGATAATTGTGATTGAATGCATAGCCTAAAGTAACATACACACACACACACACGTCTCACTATGACTGAATGCACAGCCTATAAAAGCACACACACGAATCAATGTGACTCAATGCACAGCCTATAAGAGCACACAGACAGAGAAACACACACAGGGCTCACAGTGAATGAATGCACAGCTTATACCAGCACATACACACAGGAAACACATGGCTTACTGTGACTTAACGCGCAGCCTATACCAGAACACACACTCACATGCACAGCTCAGTGGGATTCAATGCACAGCCTGTTCCCGCATACAAACACAGAACAAAACACACACACACACACACACACACACACACACACAAGGCTCACTGTGAATTCCCAACCCATATCAGCACATGCACAAACAGAAACACACATATACACATGGTTCACTGTAACTCAAAGCAGAAGTTATAGCAGCAAACACACACATACACACCTCACTGGGTCTCAATGCACAGCCTAAACCAGGACACACACACACTCAAAAACACACAAACATACTCTCGGCTAACTGTATCTCAATGCAGAACTATAACAGAACACAGACAAACATACAACTCTCACTGTGATTGCACAACTTGGAACAGCACACACACACAAACAGCAAACTGTGACTAATGCACAGGCTGCAGCTGCACACACACACAAGGATCAATTTGGCTCAACGCACAGCCAATATCAGCACACAGACAGACAGACACACACTCACATGCAGCTCACAGTGAGTAAATGCTCAAGCAATACTCGCACACACACACACACACAAAGAGATGGCCTGCTCATTGTGATACAAAGCAGAGCCAATATCAGCACACACACACACACACACACATGGCTCAATGTGGGTCAATGCACAGCCAATAACAGCAAACAGAAACACACACACACACACGACTTAATATGAATAAATGCACAGCCCATACCGGCACACACACAGAAACACAACCTTTCACATGGCTCTCTGTTGCTCAATGCACAACCTATACCATCACAAACACACACACACATACACATGATCAGTGTGACTCAATGCACAGCAAATACCAGCACACACACACACATGGTTCAATGTGACTCAATGCACAGACCATATCAGCACAAGCAGACACACACATATACACAAGGTTCACTGTAACTCAAAGCACAAACTGTACCAGAACACACACATAGATGGTACTGTGATTCAATCCACAGCCTATACTAGTACACACACACAATCACACACACACACACACACAGAGATCAATTTGACTCAGTGCACAGCCTATATGGGCACACAGACCCAAGGAGACACACACTCACACGGTTCACAGTGAATCAATGCATAAACAATACCAGCACACACACACACACAAAAGCAGACACATGTCTCATTGTGACTCAAGGCACAGTCAATATCAGCACATATACACACACACACAGTTGGTTTAATGTGACCCAATGCACAGCCCATACAACCACAGAAACAAACAGAGAAACAAACTTTCACATGGCTCTCTGTCACTCAAATCACAGCCTCTACTAGCCCTCAATCACACATACACATGGCTCACTGTTACTCAATGACTAGCGTAAAGCAGTAAATACAGACACACATATGGCTCACTGAGACTCAATGTGCAGTCTATACCAACACACACACACAGTCACACACACACAAGCACACAGATCAATTTGACTCAGTGCACAGCCTATATGGGCACACAGACCCAAGGAGACAAACACTCACACGGCTCACAGTGAGTCAGTGCACAAACCATACCAGCACACACACACACAAAACTCATTGCAACTCAAGGCACAGTCAATATCATCACACACAAACACACAGTCAGTTTAATGTGACTCAGTGCACAGTCCATACAACCAGAGAAACAAACAGAGACACAGACTTTCACATGGCTGTCTGTTACTCAAATCACAGCCTCTATCAGCTGACAATCACACAGATATGCATACACATGGCCCACTGTGATTCAATGAATAGCCTAAAGCAGCAGCACACACACATAGCACACACTTAGACTCAATATGCAGCCTATACCAGCACACACACACACACAGTTCACTGTGCCTCAATGCACACCTGATACCAGCACACACACACACAGGGGTGACTGTGATAGAATGCACTGCCTATACCAGAACACAAACACACAAACACACACACACATATGCATAGCTCACTGTGACTCAATTCACAGCCTATATGAGTATAGAGACATGCACCCACACAAACAAAAACACACAAGGCTCACAAGACCTCAATGCACAGCATATACTAGTACACAGACACTCACGCACATGGCTCACCATGATTCAATGAAAAGCCAAAACCAGCACAATCACAAACACACACATAAAAGGCTCATTGTGAATGAATGCACAGCCTATAGCAGCACACAAATGCACACACATGGCTCACAGAGACTAAATGCACAGCCTATATCAGAAAACACACACAAACACACACACACACATGAATCAATGTGACTCAATGTACAACCTCTACCAGTATATAGACACACACAGAAACAGACACACATGGCTCACAGTGACTGAAAGCAAAGTGTATAGCAGCACACAGTCACACACATATGGTTCACTACTAGTGAATGCACAGCCTATACAGGCACACATAGACACATACACAGATGAATCAATGTGACTCAATGCAAACCTATAACAGCACACATACAGACACGGACACACACTAAATGGCTTAGTTTGACTTATTTCACAGTCTATGCATGAACACACACACACTCAAAAACACACACACATGTACTCTCAGCTAAGTGTAACTCAATGCATCACTAAAGCAGAACACAGGCACACATTCAACTCTCACTCTGAATGCACAGCCTGAAACTGAACACACACACACACACACACACACACACACATGGCGAGCTGTGATTTAATGCACAGGCTATACCTGCACAAACACACAAAATCACACACACACATGGATCAATTTGACTCAATGCACAGCCAATATCAGCGCACAGACAGACAGAGAGACACACACACATGGCTCACAGTGAGTCAATGCTTAAACAATACTCGCACACACACATGCTCAGCTCAGTGTGGTTCAGTGCACAGCCAATAACATAAAACAGAAACACACACACACATGACTTAATGTGAATAAATGCACAGCCCATACAGGAGCACACACAGAAACACAACCTTTCACATGGCTCACTGTTACTCAATGCACAGCCTTTACCATCACAAAAACACAACCACACACATACACACGAATCAATGTGACTCAATACACAGCAAATACCAGCACACACAGATGGCTCAATGTGACTCAATGCACAGCCCATATCAGCACAAGCAGAGACACACATATATATACATGATTCACTGTAACTCAACGCACAACTTATACCAGCACAAACACACATAAACGGTACTTTGATTCAATGCACAGCTTATACCAGCACACACACACAGTCACACACACACAATCACACAGATCAATTTGACTCAGTGCACAGCCTATATGGGCACAGAGACCCAAGGAGACACACACTCACATGGCTCACAGTGAGTCAATGCACAAACCATACCAGCACACACACACACAAAAGCTCATTGCAACTCAAGGCACAGTCAATATCAGCACACACACACACAGTCCATTTAATGTGACTCAGTGCACAGTCCATACAACCAGAGAAACAAACAGAGACACAAACTTTCACATGGCTCTCTGTTACTCAAATCACAGCCTCTATCAGCCAACAATCACACACATACACATACACCCGGCCCACTGTGATTCAATGAATAGCCTAAAGCAGCAGCACAGACACATACCACACACTTAGACTCAATATGCAGCCTATACCAGCACACACACACACACACACACACAAACACACGGTTCACTGTGCCTCAATGCACACCCTATACCAGTGCACACACACTCACACGGGTCACTGTGATAGAACACACTGCCTATACCAGAACACACTCAATGCACAGCCTATAAGTGTATACAGACACACATCCATACAACAAAAACACACAAGGCTCACAAGAACTCAATGCACATTGTATACCAGCACGCACACACACACAAACATGGCTCACTGTGATTCAATTAAAAGCCTATACGAGCACACTCACAAACACACATATAAAAGGCTCACTGTGAATGAATGCACAGCCTATAGCAGCACACGAACACACACACATGGCTCACTGTGACTAAATATACAGCCTATATCAGTACACACACACACACACACACACGAATCAATGTGACTCAGTGTACAGCCTATACAAGTACAGAGACACACACAGACACAAGGCTCACAGTGACTCAAAGCACAGCCTATAGCAGCACACACACACACACACATGGTTCACTATGAGTGAATGCACTGCCTATACAAGCACACACACACATACACCCAGACAAATCAATGTGACTCAGTGCACAGCATATAACAGCACACAGACCGACACAGACAAACACAGACACGGTTCAGGATGACTGAATGCACAGCCTATACTAGAACACACAGACACACACACAGCTCACTCTAACTCAATACATAGCCTTTACTGGCCCACAAAGAAGTCTCACTGAAACTCAATGCACAATCTATATCAGCACACACACACACAAAAGAGACAGTTAAGAGTGACTCAATGCACAGCCTCTGCCAGCACACACAAACACACACACGCTCACACAATTCTCACTGTGACTCAAGGTATGGCCTATACCAGTGCAAACACACACCACATTGTGACATAATGCTTAGTCTATACAGCACACACACATATACACACACACCTCTATGTGACTCAGTGCATAGCCTATTCCAGCACCCCTACACACACATGGCTCATTGTGACTCAGTGCACAGTCTAGAGTAGCACTCATGACCACACAGACACACGGCCCCTGTGATTTAATCCACAGCCTATACCAGCACACATGCACACACACACACACACACATACACACACCACAATGGGACTCAGTTCACAGCTCATACCAGCACAGACAAACACAAACACACACATTGCGCACTGTGAAACAATGCACAGCCTATACCAGAACACACAGATGGCTCACTATGACTCACTGCACAGTGTATACAAGCACACACACACACACACAGACATGGCTCACTGTGACTCAATGCACAGCCTATTAGGACATGCACACATAAATCGCTCAAGGTGATTTAATGCATAGCCTATAGCTGCACACACACACACACACACCACTCACTGTGACTGAATGCAAATTCTATAGTAGCACACATACACACATGGATCAATGTGATTCAATGCACAGCCCATACCAGCACACACACACACACACACAAACCTCTATGTGACTGAGGGCAAAGGCTAATTAGTACACACACAAACACACATGGCTCACTGTGACTCAATGCCCAGCTTAAACAAGCACACACCACCACACACACACAGAAAAACACATGGTTCTCTGTGACTCAATGCAGAGATTATAGCAGCAAAAACACACACACACCAACACACAGCTGTCACTGTGACTCAATTCAGAGCCCATAACAGCAAACACGATCATACACAGCAACAAATAAATGGGGCACTGTGATTTATTGCAGAGCCTATGGCCCCACTCACATATACATGGCACACTGTGACTGAATACACAGCCTATAGTAGCACGCACACACAGACACACACACAGATCAATGTGACTCAATGCACAGCCTATACCAGCATGCAGATGCACAAACACACACACACCCATGGCTCACAGTGTGTTAAAGCACAGCCTATGTCATTACACACACACAAGCACAAGGCTCTCTGTGACTCAATGCCTAGCCTATACCAGCAAGCACACATAGACAAACACACACACACACACACGGCTCAATGTGACTAAATGCACAGCATAGAATAGCACACATACACGCACAGACACACTGCTCACTGTGTCTCAATGGACAGCCTGTAACTGTGCTCACATACACAAACACAGCTCAGTGTGACTGAATGCACAGCCCATAACAGAACACACACAAAACCACACACCACTCACTGTGACTTAATGTACAGCCCATAGCAGCACACATGCACACACACACAAAACACATACACCCAGAAACCTGTCAATTAATGCACAGCCTATACCAGCATACACACAGACACACACACCTCTCTGTGACTCAATACACAGCTTATAACAGCCCACACACACACAGACACACGGCACACTGTGACTTAATGCACAGGCTATAGCTGCACACACACAAACATGGATTAATTTATCTCAATGCACAGCCAATATCAGCACAGAAACAGAAAAACACACGTAGCTCACACTGAGTCAATGCTCAAACAATACTCACACACACATACACACAAACAGATGACCTGCTCACTGTGATGCAAGGCAGAGCCTACATGAGCACACACACACAGACACACACACACGGCTCAATGTGGGTCAATGTACAGCCAATAACAGCAAACAGAAGCACACACACACACGACTTTATGTGACTCTATGCACAGCCCATATCAACACAAGAAGAGACACACACATATACACATTGTTCTCTGTAACTCAAAGCTCAACCTATACCTGCACACACACACACACACAGATGGTACTGTGATTCAATGCACAGCCTATACCAGCACACACACACAATCACACACAGGTCAATTTGACTCAGTGCACAGTCTATATGGGCACACAGACCCAAGGAGACACACACTCACAAGATTCAGTGAGTCAATGCACAAACCATACCAGCACACACACATACAAAAGCAGACACATGACTCATTGTGACTCAAGGCACAGTCAATATCAGCACACATACACACACACACAGTCAGTTTAATGTGACTCAGTGAACAGCCCATACAACCACAGAAACAGAGACACAAACTTTCACATGGATCTCTGTTACTCAAATCTCAGTCTCTAGCAGCTGACAATCACACACACATGCATACACAAGGTTCGCTGTGTCTCAATGGCTAGCCTAAAGCAGCAGCACACACACACATGGCACACTGTGCCACAATGCACACCCTATACCAGCACACACACATGGGTCACTGTGATAGAATGCAGTGCCTGTACCAGAACACACACACACACACATATGCATAGCTCACTGTGACTCAATGCACAGCCTATACGAGTATACAGATACACATCCAAACACAAAAAACACACAAGGCTCACAAGAATTCAATGCACAGCATATAACAGCATGCACACACACAGCAACATAGCTCACTGTGATTCAATGAAAAGCCTATAGCAGCACAAACACACACATAAAAGGCTCACTGTAGATGAATACAAGCCTATTGCAGCACACAAACACACACACATGGCTCACTGTGATTAAATGCACAGCCTATATGAGAACATACACACATACACACACACACGAATCAATGTGACTCAATGTACAGCCTATACCAGTACAGAGACACACAGAGACACACAGACACATGGCACACAGTGACTCAAAGCAGAGCATATAGCAGCACACACACATACATGGTTCACTATGAGTGAATGCACAGCCTATACAAGCACACACACACACACCCAGATGAATCAATGTGACTCAATGCACAGCCTATAACAGCACACACACACACACAGCTCAGTATGACAGAATGTACAGCCTATACTAGAACACACACACACACACACAGCTCACTGTGACTCAATACATAGCCTTATCAGCCCACATATATGTCTCACTGAAACTCAATGCACAATCTATACCAGCGCACACACACACACACACACACACACACACACACACACACGGAGATGGCTAATGGTGAGTCAATGCACAGCCTCTACCAGCACACACAAACAGGCACATACACAAGGCTCTCAGTGATTCAATGCGCAGCCTCCAGCAGCACTCACAAACACACACATGAACACACAAGGCTCACTGTGACACAAAGCATAGCCTATACCTGCACAAACAGAAACCACAGTATGACATACTGCTCAGCCTATACAGCTTACATGCACATACACACACACCTCTATGTGATTCAGTGCATAGCCTATTCCAGCACCCTCCCACACACAGGACTCATTGTGACTCAATGCACAGCCTACAGCAGCACACACGACAACACACACACACACACACACACACACACATGGCCCCTGTGATTCAATCCACAGCCTATACCAGCACACACGGATACACACACACACACACACACAACAATGTGACTCAGCGCACAGCCCATACCAGCACAGACAAACCCAAACACATCCATTGCGCACTGTGAAACAATGCACAGCCTATACCAGAACACACAGACAGCTCACTATGACTCACTGCACAGTGTATATAAGCACACACACACACACAGAGAAACACGGCTCCCCATGACCAAATGCACAGTCTATACAAGCACACACACAGAAACACATACACATGGCTCAGTGTGAGTCAATGCAGAAACCATACCAGCACACAGACAAACAGACACACACAACTCACTGTGACTCATTGCACAGTGTATTACAGAATGCACACATAAAACCCTCAATGTGATTTTAAGCATAACCTATAGCTGCACACCCACACACACAAAGCTCACTGTGACTGATTGCACAGCCTATAGTAGCACACACACACAAACATCAATGTGACTGAGTGCACAGGCTAATCAGCACACACACTCACACACAGCTCACTGTGACTCAATGTCCAGCTTAAACAAGCACACACGACCACACACGCACAGAAAAAGACACGGCTCCCTGCGACTCAATGCACAGCCTATAGCAACACAAACACACACACACACACAACTGACTCACTGTGAGTGAATGCAGAACCTATAGCAGCACACAGACACAGACCCAAGGCTCACTGTGAGTGAATGCATTGTCAATACCAGCACTCACACACACACACAGATATGGCACACTGTGGCTCAATGCACAGCCTATAACTGGACACATACACACACACGGCTCAATGTGACTCAATGCACAGCCCATACTAGCACACAGACAGAGAGACACACACACACAAACCTCAATGTGACTGAGTGCACAGGCTAATCAGCACACACCACACATGGTTCACTGTGACTCAATGCCCAGCTTAAGAAAGCACACATGACCACACACACACAGAAAAAAACACACTCCCTGTGATTCAATGCACAGCCTATAGCAGCACAAAACACACACATAAACACACACACACACAGTTTTCACAGTGACTCAATGCCCAGTCCATACCAGCAAACACAATCACACACACCAACAAATAAATGGCTCACTGTGATTTATTGCAGAGCCTAGGACCGCTCTCACATATACATGGCTCACTGTGACTGAATGCACAACCTATAGTAGCACACACACACAGACACCCACATGGCTCAATGTGACTGAATGCACAGCCCATATCAGCACATGCACAGACACAAACATACACAGGGTTCAGTGTAAATCAAACCACAACTTATAGCAGCACACACAAACATATACTGCTGACTGTGACTCAATGCACAGCCTAAACCAGCACACACAAGGCTAAGTGTAACTCAATGCAGAACTTATAACAACACACAGAGACACATATACCACTCACTGTGAATGCACTGACTGTACCAGGACCACACACACACACACACACACACACACACACACACACACACACACACACGGCTCACTGTGACTCTATGTACAGCATATACCAGCACAGAAACACAAACACAATGCCCACACACAAGGATCAATTTGACTCAATGCACAGCCTATATCAGCACACAGATAAACAGTGACACACACACACACACACGGCTCAGAGTGAGGCAATGCAAAAACCATACCAGGACACAGGCACACACAAAGAGATGCACAGCTCATTGTGACTCAAGACACAGCCTATACCAGCCAAAAGAAAGAGACACAAGGCTCACTATGAGTCAATGCACAGCCTATAACAGCACACACACACAGACACACGTCTTAATGTGACTCAATGCAAAGCCCATTCCAGCACACACACAAAGTGACACACAGGTCTTCCCTGGTGGCGCAGTGGTTGAGAGTCCACTTGCCGATGCAGGGGACATGGGTTTTTGCCCCTTTCTGGGAGTATCCCACATGCCCTGGAATGGCTAGGCCCATTAGCCATGGCTGCTGGGCCTGCGTGTCTGGAGACTGTGCTCTGCAATGGGAGAGGCCACAATGGTGAGAGGCCTGCGTTTTGCAAAAGAAACAAAAAAGAGACCCATAAACTTTCACATGGCTAACTGTTACTCAATGCACAGCATACACCAGCACACAAGCACACACACACACACCTCACTGAGATTCAATGCACAGCCTATACCAACATTCAAATAAACAAACACGTGGCTCACTGTGTCACAATGCACACCCTATACCAGCACACAAACACACATGGGCCACTGTGATTCAATGCACTGCCTATACCAGAACACACACTCACACACATACACACAAGCATGGTTCACTGTGACTCAAGGCACAACCTATACCAGCACACACACATGCATGTCTCACTGTGACAGAATGCACAGCCTATACAAGCACACAGACACACATGGCCACTGTGATTCAATGCACTGCCTATATCAGAACACACACTCATACACTTATATACAAGTATGGCTCCCTGTGAGTCAAGGCACAACCTAAACCAGCACACACACATGCATGGTTCAGTGTGACTCAGGGCACAGCCTATACCAGCACATAGACACACACCCACACTCACAAAAACCCAAAAGGATCACAAGGACTCAATGCACACACAAACATGCAAACATGGCTCTCTGTGGTTCAATGCACAGCCTATACCAGCACACACAGACGCACACATATAAATGGCTAATTGTGTTTGAATGCATAGCCTATAGCAGCACACACACACACTCACAGTTCACTATGACTGAATGCACAGCCTATAAAAGCACATACACACACACATGAATCAATGTGACTCAATGCACAGCATATAACAGCTAACAGAGACAGAAACTTACAAAAAGGGCTCACAGTGAGTGAATGCACAGCTTATACCAGTGCACACACAACACACGGCTCACTGTGACTCAATGCACAGCCTATACCAGAACACACACACTCACTCACATGCATGGCTCAGTGTTACTTAATGCACAACCTGTTCCCGCATTCAAACACAGAACCAAACACACACACACACACACACACACACAGAAAAACACACACACATGTACTCTCGGCTAACTGTAACTCAATGCAGAACTACAACAGAACACAGACACACATACAACTCTCACTGTGAATGCACAGCCTGAAACAGCACACACACACACACACACTCACAGAGTAAACTGTGACTTAATGCACAGTCTATAGCTGCACAAACACACACACAAATATGGATCAATTTGACTCAATGCAAACCAATATCAGCGCACAGACAGACATACACACACATGTGGCTCACAGTGAGTCAATGCTCAAACAATACTCTCACATGCACAGACAGAAACAGATGGCCTGCTCATTGTGATGCAAAGCAGAGCCTATATCAGCACACACACACACACACACACATGTCTCAATGTGGGTCAATGCACAGCCAATAACAGCAAACAGAAACATACATACACACGACTTAATGTGAATAAATGCACAGCCGATACTGGCACACACACAGAAACACAACCTTTCACATGGCTCACTGTTGCTCAATGACCAGCCTATACCATCACAAAAACACGCTCACATGCATACACACGAATCAATGTGACTCAATGCACAGCGAATACCAGCGCACACACACACACATGGCTCAATGTGACTCAACGCACAGCCCATATCAGCACGAGCAGAGACACACACATATACACATCATTCCCTGTAACTCAAAGCACAACATATACCAGCACATGCACACATAGACGGTACTGTGATTCAATACACAACCTATACTAGCACACACACACAATCACACACATGCACAGACCAATTTGACTCAGTGCACAGCCTGTATCGGCACACAGACCCAAGGAGACACACACTCACACGGCTCACAGTGAGTCAATGCACAAACCATACCAATACACACACACACAAAAGCAGATGCATGGCTCATTGCAACTCAAGGCACAGTCAATATCAGCACACATACACACACACACAGTCAGTTTAATGTGTTCCCATGCACACCCCATACAACCAAAGGAACAAACAGAGACACAAACTTTCACATGGCTCTCTCTTACTCAAATCACAGCCTCTACCAGCCGACAATCACACACACACACATACACACAGCTCACTGTGACTCAATGACTAGCCTAAAGCAGTAAGGACACACACACACACATATGGCTCACTGAGATTCAATGTGCAGCCTATACCAGCTCACACACACACACGTGTCATGTGATAGAACGCACTGCCTATACCAGAATGCAAACACACACACACACACACATATGCATAGCTCACTGTGAATCAATGCACAGCCTATACAAGTATACAGACAGACACACACACAAAAACATACAAGTCTCACAAGAACTCAATGCACAGTGCATACCAGCACAAACATACACACAAACACGGCTCACTGTGATTTAATGAAAAGCCAATACCATCACACTCACAAATACACACATAAAAGGCTCACTGTGAATGAATGCACAGCCTATAGCCAAACACTAACACACACACATAGCTCACTGTGACTAAATGCACATCTTATATCAGAACACACACACACTCACGAATCAATGTGACTCAATGTACAGCCTATACCAGTACAGAGATACACACAGACACACAGACACATGGCCCACAGTGACTTAAAGCAGAGCTTATAGTGGCACACACACACACACACACACACACACACGGTTCACTATGAGGGAATGCATAGCCTATACAAGACACACACACACATACACCCAGACAAATCAATGTGACTCAATGCAGAGCCAATAACAAAGCACAGACAGACATGGACACACACAGAGAAGGCTCAGTATGACTGAATGCACAGCCTATACTAGAACACACACACGCACACAAAAACACAGCTTACTGTGACACAATACATAGCCTTTACAAGCCCACAAAGAAGCCTCACTGAAACTCAATGCACAATCTATATTGGCACACACACAAAAACACAGAGACACACACAGAGACAGCTAATAGTGACTCAATGCACAGCCTCTACCAGCACACATAAACAGACACATACACAAGGCTTGCAGTGATAAAATGTACAGCCTCTGGCAGCACTCACAAACACACAGGCACACACAAGGCTCATTGTGACTCAAATCACAGCCTATACCTGTGCAAACACACACCACAGTATGACATAATGTCAGCTTATACAGCACACAAACACATACACACACAAGTCAATGTGACACATTGCAGAAGCTATTCCAGAGCACACCCTCACACACACACACACACAGGTATTGTGACTCAATGGCAGCCCACAGTAGCCCACATGACCCCCCCCACATAGAAAAACCAGTCCTTGTGACTCAACTGACAGCCTGTAACAGCACACACACAAACACATACATACACACACACAAAAGAGATGGTTAACTGTGACTCAATGCACAACCTCTAGAGCACACACAAACGGACACATACACAAAACACACTGTGATTCAATATACAACCTTTACTAACACACACAAACACACAGACGCTCACACAATGCTCACTGTGATTCAAGGCATGGCCTATATCAGTGGAAACCCACACCACATTGTGACATAATGTTCAGTCTATACAGCACACACACACATAGACACACATCTATATGTACCTTAGTGCATAGCCTATTCCAGCATGCACACACACACACGGCTCATTGTGACTCAAAGCCAGCCTAGAGCAGCAAACAAGACCACACACACACACACACACACACACACACATACAGACACACCTCAGTGTGATTAAATGGTCCGCCTATACCAGAACACACAGACACACACACCCCTCACTCTGATTCAGTGCATAGTCTATACCAGAATGCACACACTGACATGGCACTCTGACTCAATGCACAATCTATAACAACACACACGCACACACACACACCTCAGTGTGACTCAATACACACCCTATACTAGCACACACACACACTCACAGATACATGTCTCACTGTGATTCAATGCACAGCCTATATGAGAACACACACACATGCCTTACTCTGACTCAATCAATTGCCTATACCATCATACACACACACACCTAACTGTGACTCAATGCAGTCTGTAGCACCACACACACACACACACACACACACACCAGGGACTCAATGAAAGCCTACCAGCACACACACTCACATACACACACACCCCCCACTCACTGTGATTAAATGCACAGTCTGTGGTACCACGACAGAAACACAAATACACCTCAGTAACTCAATAGATAGCCCATAGGAGCACACACACACACAGACCCCTAACTGATTCAATGCTCCACCCATACCAGTGCTCATACACTCCCACAAACTCACATATACTTGCTCACTGATACTCAATGCACAGTCTATATGAGAATATTAACACACACACAACTTATTGTGACTCAATGCACTGTCTTTACCAGCACACACACAGACACACTCACACATAACACACTGTGACTCAATTCACAGCCTATATCAGCACATATACACTCACAAGGCTCACTGTGACTGAATTAAAACCTAGCAACACACACAGACGCACACACACACACATACAAGTCCGTGACTCAATGAAAAGCCCATACCAGCACACACACACAAACACGTAACTGTGATTCAATGATCAGCCTCCACCAGCACACACACACACACACACAAACACACATGGCTTGTTGTGACTCAATGTACAGTTCATACTAGCACAAACACATGCAACACATCTCACTGTAACTCAATGCTCAGACTGTACTACACAGACACACAACAGACACACACATGACACCCTGTGATGCAATGCTCAGTTTTTACCCAAAAACACACACACACACTCATACTTGGCTCACTCTGACTCAATGAACCACCTATACCATCACACACACACACATACACACACACAGCTTCGTGTGACTCAATAAAGACTCTATACAACAAAATACACACACAGAGCGCTCACTGTGATTCCATTCACAGTCCATGCCAGTACATACAGACACACAGGACAACCCTCAGTGTGACTCAATGCTCATATTTTACCAGAACACACACACAAACACACACAGCTCACCGTGACTCAGTGCACATCCTATACTGGCTCACACACATGCACACACTCACACATGGCACACTGTGACTCAGTGCACAGTCCGTTCCTGTTCAACACACACAATCACAGGTCACCTTGAATCACTGCACAGCCTACATCAGCAAACACACACACACACAGCTCACTGTGGCTCAATGCACAGGCTATACCAGCACACACACACACACACACATAACACACTGGGACTCAATTCACAGCCTGTATCTGCACACAGACACTCATAAAGCTCACTGTGACACAAGGAAGTCTGTAGCAACACAGACATACACACATAGACACACACAAACACACACATACCTCTGTGACTCAACACAAAGCCCATACCAGTACACACAAACAAACTCCTAACTGTGATTCAAACTCAGCCTCTACCAGCACACACACACACTCATGGCTCATTGTGACTCAACGTATAGTTCATACAAGCACAAACACATGCAAAACATCTCACTGTAAATCAAGGTTCAGACTGTACTACACACACACACACAACCACACACACACATGACACACTGTGACACAATGCTTAGCCTCTACCAGAACACACACACACACAAACATGCACTCATACATGGCTCACTGTGACACAATGAACCACTTATACCATCACTCAAAAACACACTCCCACAAACACACATGGGTTACTATGACAGAGTGCACAACCTATATGAGCAGACAATCACACAAACACACAAAATGGATCACTGACTCAATGCACAGTCTGTAGTAGCACATACACAACACTCACTGTGAGTCAATGCACTGCCTATACCAGCTCAGACACATATATACGGCTCTGTGACCCAATGCACATCCTATACCATCACACACACACACACACACACACACAACTTAATGAGACTCAATACAGACTCTACACCACCAAATATACAAACACACACACACACAGCTCACTGATTCCTTGCACAGGCCATACCACTACATACAGACACACAGCACAGACCTCAGTGTGACTCAATGGTCAGATTTTCCAGCACACACACACAAACACACACACGGCTCACAGTGATGCAGTGCACAGCTGATTCCAGCACACATGTATGCACACACACACACAGATGACTGTGTCTCAGTGCACATTCCATTCCAGCACCACACACATTGACAGCTAACCTTGAATCAATGCACAGCCTACACTAGCAAGCACACACACACACAGCTCACTGTGACCCAATGCAGTCCGTAGCACTACAAACACACACACACACACACATGCACAAGCTCCAGTGACTGAATGAAAACCCATACACAACACTCACTCATGTACACAAACATCTCAGTGTGACTCAATTCACAGACTGTAGCCACCCACCTACACAGACACACATATACTTCAGTGACTCAACTCAAAGCCAATATGAGCACACACACACACACACCTAGCTGATTCAGGGTTCAAAGCATACCAGTGCACACACACACACACAAACACACACACATGCTCACTGTGACTCAATGCAGAGTCCATACAAGTACATAGACACACACCACACACGACAGTGTGACTCAATGCTCTGATTTTACCAGCACACACACACACATATGGTACTGTGATTCTATGCACAATCTATACCAACACACAGAAGCATACACACACACCTCAGTGTGACTCAATGCACAGCCTAAACAGGAACACACGCATACTAACACGCACACACAAATGGATCACTGTGAATCAATCGCCTATACCAGCACACACAAACACGTCTCACTGTGACTCAATGCAGTCTGTAGCACTACACACACACACGCACACACCCCAGTCCAACAAAAGCCCACCAGCACACACACTCTCATACACACACACTCACGGCTCATTCTGACTCAATGCACAGTCTATCACACCACACACACACACACATACACCTCACTGACTCAATGCAAAGACCAAACGAACACACACACACACACAGATAACTGATTAAATGCTCCACCTGTACTACTGCACAAACACACAGACACACACAGACCTGCTCACTATGACTCAATGCACAGTGTATACCAGCACACAATCACAAACATAAGAAACTGTGACTCAATTCACAGCCTCTATCAGCACACAGACACTCACCAGGCTCACTGTGACTCAATGAAATCTGTAGCACCAGACACACACACACACACACCTCCATGACACAATGCAAAGCTCATACCACCGCACACACATAAACACCGAATTCTGAGTCAATGCACAGCCTCTACCGACACACACAAACACACACACAATTACAGAGGGCTCATTGTGACTCAATGTACACTTCATAATAGCAGAAACACATGCAACACATCGCACTGTAACTGAATGCTCAGACTGTACTACACACACAGACAACAACACACACACGGCACACTGTGACTCAATGCTCACCCTATAGCACAACACACACACACACAAATATGCACTCATACATGGCTCACTGTGACTCAATGAATCACCTATACCATCAGACACAAACACACATGGCCCTCTGTGACTCAGTTCACAGCCTATATCAGCAGACAAACACAGAAAAGCACACACGTGGTTCACTGACTAATGCACAATCCGTACTAGCTCATACACAAGGCTCACTGTGAATCAATGCACAGCCTATCCCAGCACAGACACACAGACATGGCTTTGTGACTCAACGCACATCCTATACCATCACACACACACACTCACAGCTTAGTGTGACTCAATACAGACTCTACACCACCAAGTAGACACAAAAATGAACACATACAGAATTCATTGTGACCCAAGGCACATTCCATACAACTACCTTCAGACACAAAGCACAAACCTCAGTGTGATTCGATGCTCAGATTATACCAGCACGCACACACACACACACAGCTCAGTGTGACTCTGTGCACCGTCCATACCAACACCACACACACACTCACAGCTCAACTTGAATCAATGCACAGCCTACACCAGCAGTCACACACACAGACAAAGACAACTTACTGCGACCCAATGCACAGTCTTTACCAACACATACACACACACACACACACACACAAGGCTCCCTGTGACTCTGTGCACAGTCTAAGCTAGCAGACATACACACACACAGAAGCACAAAATGCTCACTGTGAGTCAATACACAACCTATATCTCTACACACACACACACACACAGACAGACATTCAAACAGACAGCTCAGTGTGACTCAATGCAAAGTCTATAAGAGCACATGCACTCCCCCCCACACACAGCTCCCTTTGACTCAGTGTATACCATATAATATCACACACAGACACACTGTGACACAAAGTGCAACTTGTAGGTGAACATACACACACAACTGATTGTGATTAATGCATAGGCTGTACCAGCACACACACACACACACAGACACACACACACACCTAAGTGTGACTCAATGGTCCGCCTATACCAGAACACACAGACACACACATCCCTCACCCTGATTCAGTGCATAGACTATACCAGCATGCACACACTGACACGGCACTCTGAATCAATGCACAATCTATAACAACACATACGCACACACACACACCTCAGTGTGACTCAATACACACCTTATACTAGCACACACAAACACACACTCACAGATACAGGGCTCACTGTGATTCAATGCACAGCCTATATGAGAACACACACACATGCCTCACTGTGACTCAATCAATTGGCTATGCCATCATACAAACACATCCTTCACTGTGACTCAATGCAGTGTGTAACACCACACACACACACACACACACAAACTCCAGTGACTCAATGAAATCACATACCACAACACACACTCACGTACACAAATTTCTCAGTGTGACTAAATACATAGTCTGTAGACCCCACCTAGACAGACACACATACACTTCAGTGACACAACTCAAAGCCAATATGAGCACACACACACACACACCTAGCTGATTCAGGGTTCAAAGCATACCAGTGCACACACACAAACACACACACATGCTCACTGTGACTCAATGCACAGTACATACAAGTACATAGACACACACCACACATGACAGTGTGACTCAATGCTCTGATTTTACCAGCACACACACACACATATGGTACTGTGATTCTATGCACAATCTATACCAGCACACACAAGCATACACACACACCTCAGTGTGACTCAATGCACAGCCTAAACAAGAACACATGCATACTAACACGCACACACAAATGGATCACTGTGAATCAATTGCCTATACCAGCACACACAAACACGTCTCACTGTGACTCAATGCAGTCTGTAGCACTACACACACACACACTCACACCCCAGTGCAACAAAAGCCCACCAGCACACAACTCTCATACACACACACTCATGGCTCACTTTGACACAATGCACAGTCTATAACACCACACACACACACACATATACACCTTAGTAACTCAATGCAAAGACCAAACGAACACACACACACACATAACTGATTAAAGGCTCCACCCGTACTACTGCAGAAAAACAAACACACACACAGACCTGCTCACTATGACTCATTGCACAGTGTATACCAGCAAACAATCAAACAAACATAAGAAACTGTGACTCAATTCACAGCCTCTCTCAGCACACAGAGACTCACCAGGCTCACTGTGACTCAATGAAGTCTGTAGCAACACACACACACATACCTCCCTGACACAATGCAAAGCTCATACCACACACACACATAATCACCTAATTCTGATTCAATTCACAGCCTCTACAAAAACACAAACACACACACAATTACAGAGGGCTCATTGTGACTCAATGTACACTTCATAATAGCAGAAATACATGCAACACATCGCACTGTAACTGAATGCTCAGACTGTACTACACACACAGACAACAACACACACACGGCACACTGTGACACAATGCTCAGCCTACAGCAGAACATACACACACACACACACGCACTCATATATGGCTCACTGTGATTCAATGAATCACCTATACCATCAGACAGAAACACACATGGCCCACTGTGACTCCGTTCACAGCCAATATCAGCAGACAAACACAGAAAAGCACACACATGGTTTACTGAATCAATGCACGGTCTGTACTAGCACATAAACAAGGCTCACTGTGAATCAATGCACAGCCTATCCCAGCACAGACACACACACACGGCTTTGTTACTCAATGCACATCCTATCCCTATCAGGTATAGGATACCTATCATCCTATCACACACACATTCACAGCTTAATGTGACTCAATACAGACTCTACACCACCAAGTACACACAAAAACGTACACATACACAATTCATTGTGACCCAAGGCACATTCCATACAACTAACTTCAGACATGAAGCACAAACCTCAGTGTGACTCAACGCTCAGTTTATACCAGCACACACACACACACACAGCTCAGTGTGACTCAGTGCACCGTCCATACCAACAGCACACACACACTCACAGCTCAACTTGAATCAATGCACAGCCTACACCAGCAGTCACACACACAGACAAAGACAGCTCACTGCGACCCAATGCACAGTCTTTACCAACACACACACACAAGCATACAAGGCTCCCTGGGAATCTGTGCACAGTCTAATCTAGCAGACATACACACACACAGAAGCACACAATGCTCACTGTGAGTCAATACACAGCCTATACCTCTACACACACACACACACACAGACAGACATTCAAACACACAGCTCACTGTGACTCAATGCATAGCCTATAATAACACATGCACCCCCTTACACACACCTCCCTTTGACTCATTGTATACTGAATAATATCACACACACACACAAAACCCTGTGACACAAAGTGCAACCTGTAGGTGCACATACACACACTACTGACTGCGATTAATGCACAGGCTGTATCAGCACACACACACACAAACACACACACACCTCAGTGTGACTCAATGGTCCGCCTATACCAGAACACACAGACACACACACCCCTCACTCTGATTCAGTGCATAGTCTATACCAGAATGCACACCCTGACATGGCACTCTGACTCAATGCACAATCTATAAAAACAGACACGCACACACACACACCTCAGTGTGACTCAATACACACCCTATACTAGCACACACAAACACACACTCACAGATACAGAGCTTAATGTGATTCAATGCACAGCCTATATGAGAACACACACACATGCCTCACTGTGACTCAATCAATTGCCTATACCATCATACACACACACGCCTCACTGTGACTCAATGCAGTCTGTAGCACCACACACACACACACACACACACACACACACCAGGGACTCAATGAAAGCCTACCAGCACACACACTCACATACACACACACACCCTGCTCCCTGTGATTAAATGCATAGTCTGTGGTACCACGACAGAAACACAAATACACCTCAGTAACTCAATATATACCCATAGGAGCACACACACACACACACCCCTAACTGATTCAATGCTCCACCCATACCAGTGCTCACACACTCCCACAAACTCACACACACTTGCTTACTGTTACTCAATGCACTGTCTATATGAGAATATTAACACACACACAACTTATTGTGACTCAATGCACTGTCTTTACCAGCACACACACAGACACACTCACACATAACACACTGTGACTCAATTCACAGCCTATATCAGCACATATACACTCACAAGGCTCACTGTAACTGAATTAAATCTTAGCAACACACACACACATGCACACACACACATACAAGTCCGTGACTCAATGAAAAGCCCACACCATCACACACACACAAATACGTAACTGTGATTCAATGATCAGCCTCCACCAGCACACACACACACACACAAACACACATGGCTTGTTGTGACTCAATGTACAGTTCATAATAGCACAAACACATGCAACACATCTCACTGTAACTCAATGCTCAGACTGTACTACACAGACACACAACAACAGACACACACATGACACCCTGTGATACAATGCTCAGCTTTTACCCAACAACACACACACACACAGTCATACTTGGCTCACTCTGACTCAATGAACCACCTATACCCACACACACTCACACATACACACACACAGCTTAGTGTGACTCAATAAAGACTCTATACAACAAAATACACACACAGAGCGCTCACTGTGATTCCATTCACAGTCCATGCCAGTACATATAGACACACATGACACCCGTCAGTGTGACTCAATGCTCATATTTTACCAGAACACACACACAAACACACACAGCTCACTGTGACTCAGTGCACGTCCTATACTGGCTCACACACATGCACACACTCACACACCGAGAGACACCCATCACTGTGACTCAAACCGCAGCCTGTACCTGCACATACACACACAAAGACTCAACCTTTTGTGACGCAATTCACAGCCTAATGCAGCACACACACACACACATACACACAAACACAACCAACACTGTGACTCAATGCACTTCCTATACCAGCATAAACACATGGCTAACTGTGAATCAATGCACAGCCTATAGAAGAACACACAAACTCTCACTCACACATACCTCACTGTGACTCAGTCAACCACCTATAGCAGCACACACACACACACAAACATACACGGCTCACTTGGACTCAATGCACTGCCTCTACCAGCACACACACACACACATATGACTCACTGACTCAATGCACAGCCTGTACTGGCACACACACAAGGCTTACTGTGACTCAAAGCAGAGTCTACACCAGCATACAAACACATGGCTCACTGTGACTCAATGTAATGCCTATGCCAGCACACACACACAGAGACACATGCATGGCTCTCTCTGATTCAATGCACGTCCTATACCATCACATACACACACACACACACATGCACAGTCACTGTGACAAAATGCACAGCCTATACCACAACACCCATGCAAAGACACATATGCACGGCTCATTGTGACTCCATGCACACCCTATACTATCACATACACACATTCACACATGGCTCATTTTGAATCAGTACACAGTCTGTATTTCCAGGTATACACACACAGACACACACCTCAGTGACTCAATGAAAAGCCCATACCATCACACACACACACACACATACACACACAGCTCACTCTGAATCAGTGTACAGTCTTCAGCGCCATTTACATACACACACAGTACACCTTAGTGAATCAATGCAGAGACCATACCAGCATACACACACACATACACAAACCTGAGACTCAATGCTCTGCCTATTCCAGCACACACACGCACAACGCACACACACAGATGACTGTGTTTCAATCCCAGTGTATGTGCACACACACACACACTCTCACACACACCGCCGTGTGACTCAATGCAGTGTATACCACCACACAGACACACAGACACACACACACACCTCACTGTGACTCAATGCCAAGCCCATACAAGTAAACAGACACACATAACCATGGCTCACTGAGACTCAATAAACAGTGTATACTAGCACATACAAACACAAGGCTCAATGTGAGTCAATGCATAGCCTATGCCCACACAACACACACAGAAACACCCTTTAATGTGGCTCAGTGCACAGCCTATTGCAGTACACACACACACACACACACACACTGCTCACTAATTCAATGCAAATCCCATATGAGTATGGACATACACATACACTCACCTAGGGGTGACTCAAGTCTCAGCCTATAGCAGCACACACACACACCTTACTGTGACTCATGCAGACTCTACAGCACTAAATACACAAACACTAACACAGGGCTGTGATTCAATGCACAGTCAGCAGCAAAGGCACACACACCACACCAGCAAAGGCAGCAAAGGCACACACACCACACCACACTGTGACTCAATGCTCAGATTATACCAGCACACACACACGGCTCACTGTGTCCAAGTGCACAGAATATAACATCACACACACACACACACCCCACACTGTGACTCAATGCACAGCCTGTACCTGCACATACACACACACACCACACTGTGACAAAAAGTGTACCCTATACCAGCACACACACACACACACGCCTCAATGTGACACAATGGTCAGCCTATACCAGAACACGCAGACACACAAACACATCACTGTGACTCAATGCACAGACTACACTAGTATGCACACAAACACTCAGCACTGTGACTCAATGTTCTATGTATACCAAAACACACAAGCATACACACACACCTCAGTGTGACTCAATCCACTGCCTATATCAGCAGACAGACACCTACAAGGCTCACTGTGACTCAATGAAGTCTGTAGCACCACACACACACACACACACATACACCACAGTGACTCAATGCAAACCCATACGAACACTCACAGACACACACCTAACTGTGATTCAGTGCTCAACCTCTACCAGCACACAGACGCACACACAGACACACACACACATGCACGGCTCATTCTGACATAATGTACAGTTCTTACCAGTACAAACACATGCAACACATCTCACTGTAACTCAATGCTCAGAGTGTACTTGCACACACACAAGGCTCACTGTGAGTTAATGCACAGCCTATACCAGCAGAGACACACACACACTGCTCTCTATGACATAGTGCACATCCTGTACCATCACACACACAAACAGCTCTGTATTGTGATGCAATACAGACTCTACACAAACAAATACACAACACACGCACAGCTCACTGTCATTCCATGCAGACTCCATACCAGTGCACAAAAACACACAGCACACAACTCAGTGTGATTCAATGCTCACTTTATACCAAAACACACATAGACACACACTCGGTACTCTGTGACTCAGTGCACAGTCCATACCAGCACTGCACACACACTCACAGCTCACCTTGTATCAAAGCACAGCCTACCCAGCAAACATAGACACACAGTTCACTGTGACTCAATGCACAGGCTATACCAGCGCACACACATATACACACACAGCTTACTGTGACACAATACAGTCTCTACACCACCAACTACACACACACACACATGCACAGCTCCATGTGATTCCATGCACATTCCATGCCAGTGCATACAGACACACAGAACACACCTCAGTTCGACTCAATGCTCACAGTATGTGAAAACATACATAGACACACACACACGGCTCCCTGTTACTCAGTGCACAGTGTATGCTAGCAGAGTTACACACACAAAGAAACACACATGGCTCACTGTGAATCAATACACAGCCTGTACCTCCACACACACACACATACAAACACTCACACACAGCTCGGTGACTCAATGCACAGCATATACCAGCACGTGCACTCACACACACACTCACTTCCCTGGGACTCAGTGCATAGCATATAACATTCCACACACACACACACACCTCACTGTGACTGAATGCACATCCTGTACCAGCACACACACATACAAAAACTCACACATGGTTGTGACTCAATGCATATACCAGCACATGCACCCAAACACACTCACCTCCCTGTGACTCACTGCATAGCATATAACATTACAAACACACACACACACATACACACACCTCACTGTGACTGAATGCACAGTCTGTACCAGCACACACACATACAAAAAGTCACACATGGTTGTGACTCAATGTACAATACACACCAGCACATACACACACCCGACACCTGTGTGAGTCAATGCTAGGTTTATACCAGCACAACCACATGGCTCCCTGTGACTCAGTGCACAGGATATGCTAGCAGACATACACACACAGAGAAGCACATATGACAAACTGTGAGTCAATCCACAGCCCATAACTCCAAACATGCACACATACTGACACTCAAAAACATAGCTCAGTGTGATTCGATGCAAATCCTATACCAGAAACTGCACACACACACACACACAAACCTCCCTATGAATCAGTGCATAGCTTATAACAACACACACAAACACCTCACTGTGACTCAATGTGCTGCCTCTAACTGCACATACACACACAAACAACTCAATATGACTCAATGTGCAGGCTGTACCAGCACCCACACACACATGTGCCCACACACCTCAGTGTGCCTCAATTGTCAGCCTATACTGGAACACACAGACATACACACCTCTCACTCTGACTCAATGCACCACCTATACCAGCGTGCACACACACTCACATGGCACAGTGAGTCAAGGAACCATTTTACCAGCACAGGCACACATACCTCAGAGGGACTCAAAGCCGAGCCTATACCTGCACACACACAAACACACACACACACATGTACAGATGCAGGCCTCACTGTGACTCAATGCACAGCCTATACCAGAACACACACACACACCAACACGCACTCACACATGGCTCACTTGTACTCAATCAATCGCCAATACCAACACAATCGCACACAGCTCGCTGTGACTCAATGCAGTCTGTATCACCACACACTCACACACACACCCATGAGTCAATAAAGCCCCTACCAGCACAATAAAGCCCATACCAGCACACAAACTCACATGTACACACACACACACCTGACTGTGACTGAAAACGCTTCCTGTACCAGCACACACACACAAAAACACCTCACTGTGACTCAATGCATGGCCTATACGAGCACACACATACACAGCTCACAGTCACTCAATACAGAGTCTATACAAGCACACACACAGACAAACACACACACAGCCCACTCTGTTTCAATGGTCATCCAGTGTCAGCACACACACACACACACACACACACTCATTCAGGTCAAAGTGGAGAAAACCACAGTCCACACCATCACAGACACACACACACTGCACTACTCACTGTGACTCAATGCACAGTGTACACCAGCAAATACACGTACACATACACACACACCTCCCACACATTTAACTGTGACTCACTGCTGTGAATATACCAGCTCCCCACACACACATGGTTCACTGTGACTCAATGCACAGCAAATAACTGTACACACACACACATACATACACACATATGGCTCAGTTTGACCTAACGAACAGTCTGTAGAACCACATACACACAGGCACACCTCAGTGACTCAATGTCCAGCCTGTACCATCACACACACACACATACACACATACACACACAAATACGGCACGCTGTGATTCAATGCACAGCCTATAAAACCACACAGAAGCACCCATCACTCTGACTCAAACCGCAGCCTGTACCTGCACATACACACACAAAGACCCACCTTCTGTGACTCAATCCACAGCCTACTGCAGCACACACACACACACACACACAAACACAACCATCACTGTGACTCAATGCACCACCTATACCAGCATACACACATGGCTCACTGTTAATCAATGCACAGCCTATAGAAGAACACACAAACACTCACTCACACATACATCACTGTGACTCAGTCAACCACCTATAGCAGCACACACACACACACACACACACACATATAAGTCTCACTGTCTCAATGCACAGCCTGTACTGGCACACACACAAGGCTTACTGTGACTCAATGCACAGTCTACACCAGCATACAAACACATGGCTCACTGTGACTCAATGTAATGCCTATGCCAGCACACACACACAGAGACACATGCATGGCTCTCTCTGATTCAATGCACGTCCTATACCATCACATACACACACACACGCACAGTCACTGTGACACAATGCACAGCCTATACCACAACACCCATGCAAAGACACATATGCACGGCTCATTGTGACTCCATGCACACCCTATACTATCACATACACACATTCACACATGGCTCATTGTGAATCAGTGCACAGTCTGTAGTTCCAGGTATACACACACAGACACACACCTCAGTGACTCAATGCAAAGCCCATACCATCACACACACACACATACACACACAGCTCACTGTGAATCAGTGTACAGTCTTCAGATCCATGTACATACACACACAACACACCTTAGTGAATCAATGCAGAGACCATACCAGCATACACACACACATACACGCACCTGAGACTCAATGCTCTGCCTATTCCAGCACACACACACACACACATACACACGCACACACACGGATCACTGTGATTCAATACCAGCCTGTATCTGCACACAGACACACTCTCACACACACCGCCGTGTGACTCAATGCAGTTTATACCACCACACAGACACACAGACACACACACACACCTCACTGTGACTCAATGCACAGCCTGTACCTGCACATAAATACACACAGACATCACTGTGATGCCATATGCAGCCTATACCAGCACACACACACACACCAAAGTGTGACTAAATTGTCAGCCTATACGAGAACACACAGACACACACATCCTTCACTGTGACACAATGCACAGTCTACACCAGCCTGCACACACTCACACGACACTGTGACTCAATGCACAATCTGTAATAGCCCCCACACACACACATACACACCTTATTGTGAATCATTGCACAGCTTAGATGTGAACACACACACATACTAACATGCACTCACACATGTCTCACGGTGACTCAATCACCTATACAAGCACACACACATGGCTCACTGTGAGTCAGTGCCCACTCCATACCAACACCAAACGCACAACACAGCTCACTGTGACTCAAGGCACAGTGTATGGCAGCACACACACACACAGACACACTCATACCCACATCTCATTGTGCCTCTAAGCCTGTGGAAGCACACGCACAATGAAACAAACACCCCTCACTGTGACTCACTGCACATCCTATACCAGTGCACTCACACACACACACACATGGCTGACTGTGAATCAATTCACACTCTATACCAAGACACACACACACACACACACGGCTGCCTGTGACTCAGTGCACAGGATATGCTAGCAGACATACACACACAGAGAAGCACATATGACAAACTGTGAGTCAATCCACAGCCCATAACTCCAAACATGCACACATACTGACACTCAAAAACATAGCTCAGTGTGATTCGATGCAAATCCTATACCAGAAAGTGCACACACACACACACACACACACAAACTTCCCTATGAATCAGTGCATAGCTTATAACAACACACACAACCACCTCACTGTGACTCAGTGTGCTGCCTCTAACTGCACATACACACACAAACAACTCAATATGACTCAATGTGCAGGCTGTACCAGCACACACACACACACACATGTGCACACACACCTCAGTGTGCCTCAATTGTCAGCCTATACCGGAACACACAGACATACACACCTCTCACTCTGACTCAATGCACAACCTATACCAGCGTGCACACACACTCACATGGCACAGTGAATCAAGGCACCATTTTACCAGCACAGGCACACACACCTCAGAGGGACTCAAAGCCGAGCCTATACCTGCACACACACAAACACACACACACACATGCACAGATGCAGGCCTCACTGTGACTCAATGTACAGCCTATACCAGAACACACACACACACCAACACGCACTCACACATGGCTCACTTGTACTCAATCAATCGACAATACCAACACAATCGCACACAACTCGCTGTGACTCAATGCAGTCTGTATCACCACACACTCACACACACACCCATGAATCAATAAAGCCCCTACCAGCACAATAAAGCCCATACCAGCACACAAACTCACATGTACACACACACACACCTGACTGTGACTGAAAACGCTTCCTGTACCAGCACACACACACAAAAACACCTCACTGTGACTCAATGCATGGCCTATACAAGCACACACATACACAGTCACTCAATACAGAGTCTATACCAGCACACACACAGACACACACACACACAGCCCACTCTGTCTCAATGGTCATCCAGTGTCAGCACACACACACACACACACACACACACACACACACTCATTCAGGTCAAAGTGGATAAAACCACAGTCCACACCATCACAGACACACACACACTGCACTACTCACTGTGACTCAATGCACAGTGTACACCAGCAAATACACGTACACATACACACACATCTCCCACACATTTAACTGGCACTCAGTGCTGTGACTATACCAGCTCCCCACACACACATGGTTCACTGTGACTCAATGCACAGCAAATAACTGTACACACACACACACACATACACACATATGGCTCAGTTTGACTTAACGAACAGTCTGTAGCACCACATACACACAGGCACACCTCAGGGACTCAATGTTCAGCCTGTACCATCACACACACACACATACACAAATACACATACACACACAAATACGGCACGCTGTGAGTCAAGGCACAGCCTATAAAACCACACAGAAGCACCCATCACTCTGACTCAAACCGCAGCCTGTACCTGCACATACACACAAAGACCCACCTTCTCTGACTCAATCCACAGCCTACTGCAGCACACACACACACAAACACACACAAAGACAACCATCACTTTGACTCAATGCACCACCTATACCAGCATACACACATGGCTCACTGTGAATCAATGCACAGCCTATAGAAGAACACACAAACACTCACTCACACATACCTCACTGTGACTCAGTCAACCACCTATAGCAGCACACACACACACACACAAACATACACGGCTCACTTGGACTCAATTCACTGCCTATACCAGCACACACACACACACACACACACATATAAGTCTCACTGACTCAATGCACAGCCTGTACTGGCACACACACAAGGCTTACTGTGACTCAATGCACAGTCTACACCAGCATACAAACACATGGCTCACTGTGACTCAATGTAATGCCTATGCCAGCACACACACACAGAGACACATGCATGGCTCTCTCTGATTCAATGCACGTCCTATACCATCACATACACACACACACGCACAGTCACTGTGACACAATGCACAGCCTATACCACAACACCCATGCAAAGACACATATGCACGGCTCATTGTGACTCCATGCACACCCTATACTATCACATACACACATTCACACATGGCTCATTGTGAATCAGTGCACAGTCTGTAGTTCCAGGTATACACACACAGACACACACCTCAGTGACTCAATGCAAAGCCCATACCATCACACACACACACATACACACACAGCTCACTGTGAATCAGTGTACAGTCTTCAGATCCATGTACATACACACACAACACACCTTAGTGAATCAATGCAGAGACCATACCAGCATACACACACACATACACGCACCTGAGACTCAATGCTCTGCCTATTCCAGCACACACACACACACACACGCACACACATGGCTCACTGTGATTCAATACCAGCCTGTATCTGCACACAGACACACTCTCACACACACCGCCGTGTGACTCAATGCAGTTTATACCACCACACAGACACACAGACACACACACACGCCTCACTGTGACTCAATGCCAAGCCCATACAAGTAAACAGACACACACAACCATGGCTCACTGAGACTCAATGAACAGTGTATACTAACACATACAAACACATGGCTCAATGTGAGTCAATGCATAGCCTATACCCGCACACACACACACAGAAACACACCTGAATGTGGCTCAGTGCACAGCCTATAGCAGTACTCACAGACACACACACACACACCGCTCAGTGATTCAATGCAAATCCCATATCAGCATACACATACACATACACTCACCTAGGTGTGACTCAATTCTCAGCCTATAGCAGCACACACACACACCTTACTGTGACTCATGCAGACTCTACAGCGCCAAATACACTAACACAGGGCTGGGATTCAATGCACACTCCATACCAGCAAAGGAACAAACACCACACCACACTGTGACTCATGCTCAGATTATACCAGCACAAACACACGGCTCACTGGGTCCTAGTGCACAGCATATAACATCACACACACACACACACCACACACTGTGACTCAATGCGCAGCCTGTACCTACACATACACACACACACACTTCACTGTGACAAAAAGTGCAGCCTATACCAGCACACACACACACACACTCACACCTCAATGTGACACAATGGTCAGCCTATACCAGAACACGCAGACACACGCACACATCACTGTGACTCAATGCACACACTATACCAGCGTGCACACAAACACACAGCACTGTGACTCAATGTACAATGTATACCAAAACACACAAGCATACACACACACCTCAGTGTGACTCAATGCACAGCCTATACCAGCACACACACATACACACCTGCACAGATACAGGGTTCACTGTGACTCAATGCACAGCCTATAGAAGAACACACACACATACCAACATGCACACACACATGGCTGACCGTGACTCAATCAATCGCCTATACCAGCACACACACACATGACTCACTGTGACTCAATGCAGTCTTTCGCACAACAAACACAGACACACACACCCCACTGAATCAATGAAAGCCCACCAACACACACACTCTCATACACACACACACATGGCTCACTGTGACTCAATGCGCAGTCTGTATCACCACACACACACACACACACCTCAGTTACTCAATGCAAAGACCATACGAGCACACACACACACACACATAATTGATTAAATGCTCCGCACATACTAGTGCACACACACACAGACATGTTCTCTGTGATTCAAGGCACAGTCTATATGAGCACAGTAACACACAAACAACTCATTTTGACTCAATGCGCAGTCTACAGCAACACACACACACATAACTCACTGTGACTCAATCCACAGCCTATATCAGCACACACACACACACAAGGCTCAGTGTGACTCAATGAAGTGTATAGCACCACACACACACACACAAACACACACATACACCTCAGTGACTCAATGCAAAGCCCATACAAACACTCACAGACACACACCTAACAGTGATTCAGTGCTCAACCTCTGCCAGCACACAGACGCACACACAGACACACACACACATGCACGGCTCATTCTGACATAATGTACAGTTCTTACCAGCACAAACACATGCAACACATCTCACTGTAACTCAATGCTCAGACTGTACTTACACACACACAAGGCTCACTGTGAGTGAATGCACAGCCTATACCAGCAGAGACACACACACACTGCTCTCTATGACACAGTGCACATCCTGTACCATCACACACACACACAGCTTATTGTGATGCAATACAGACTCTACACAACCAAATACACAACACACGCACAGCTCACTGTCATTCCATTCAGACTCCATACCAGTGCACAAAAACACACAGCACACAACTCAGTGTGATTCAATGCTCACTTTATACCAAATCACACATGGACACACACACAGTTCTCTGTGACTCAGTGCACAGTCCATACCAGCACTGCACACACACTCACAGCTCACCTTGAATCAAAGCACCGCCTACCCCAGCAAACACACACACACAGTTCACTGTGACTCAATGCACAGGCTATACCAGCACACACACATATACACACACAGCTTACTGTGACACAATACAGTCTCTACACCACCAAATACACACACACACACATGCACAGCTCCATGTGATTCCATGCACATTCCATGCCAGTGCATACAGACAAACAGAACACACCTCAGTTTGACTCAATGCTCACAGTATGCTAAAACACACATAGACACACACACATGGCTCCCTGTTACTCAGTGCACAGTGTATGCTAGCAGAGTTACACACACAAAGAAACACACATGGCTCACTGTGAATCAATACACAGCCTGTACCTCCACTCACACACACATACAAACACTCACACACAGCTTAGTGTGACTCAATGCAAAGCATATACCAGCACGTGCACCCACACACTCACTCACCTCCCTCTGACTCAGTGCATAGCATGTAACATCACACACACACACACACCTCACTGTGACTGAATGCACAGCCTGTGCCAGCACACACACATACAAATACTCACACATGGTTGTGACTCAATGTACAATCCACACCAGCACATACACACACACGACACCTCAGTGTGAGACAATGCTCAGTTTATACCAGCACAACCACATGGCTCACTCTGAATCAGTGCACAGCGTAAGACATCACACACACACACACATACACCTCACTGCGACTCAATGCACAGCCTGTACCTGCACATAAACACACACACACATCACTGTGATGCGATATGCAGCCTATACCAGCACACACACACACACCAAAGTGTGACTAAATGGTCAGCCTATACGAGAACACACACACACACATCCTTCACTGTGACACAATGCACAGTCTATACCAGCCTGCACACACTGACATGACACTGTGACTCAATGCACAATCTGTAATAGCCCACACACACACACATACACACCTTATTGTGAATCATTGCACAGCTTAGATGTGAACACACACACATACTAACATGCACTCACACATGTCTCACGGTGACTCAATCACCTATACAAGCACACACACATGGCTCACTGTGAGTCAGTGCCCACTCCATATCAGCACCAAACACACAACACAGCTCACTGTGACTCAAGGCACAGTGTATGGCAGCACACACACACACAGACACACTCATACCCACATCTCATTGTGCCTCTCAGCCTGTGGAAGCACACGCACAATGAAACAAACACCCCTCACTGTGACTCACTGCACACCCTATACCAGTGCACTCACACACACACACACATGGCTGACTGTGAAGCAATTCACACTCTATACCAGGACACAAACACACACACTCACGCCTGCCTGTGACTCAGTGCACAGGATATGGTAGCAGACATACACACACAGGGAAGCACATATGACAAACTGTGAGTCAATCCACAGCCCATAACTCCAAACATGCACACATACTGACACTCAAAAACATAGCTCAGTGTGATTCGATGCAAATCCTATACCAGAAACTGCACACACACACACACATAACCCTCCCTATGAATCAGTGCATAGCTTATAACAACACACACAAACACCTCACTGTGACTCAATGTGCTGCCTCTAACTGCACATACACACACAAACAACTCAATATGACTCAATGTGCAGGCTGTACCAGCACACACACACACATGTGCACACACACCTCAGTGTGCCTCAATTGTCAGCCTATACCGGAACACACAGACATACACACCTCTCACTCTGACTCAATGCACAACCTATACCAGCGTGCACACACACTCACATGGCACAGTGAATCAAGGCACCATTTTACCAGCACAGGCACACACACCTCAGAGGGACTCAAAGCCGAGCCTATACCTGCACACACACAAACACACACACACACATGCACAGATGCAGGCCTCACTGTGACTCAATGCACAGCCTATACCAGAACACACACACACACCAACACGCACTCACACATGGCTCACTTGTACTCAATCAATCGACAATACCAACACAATCGCACACAACTCGCTGTGACTCAATGCAGTCTGTATCACCACACACTCACACACACACCCATGAATCAATAAAGCCCCTACCAGCACAATAAAGCCCATACCAGCACACAAACTCACATGTACACACACACACACCTGACTGTGACTGAAAACGCTTCCTGTACCAGCACACACACACACAAACACCTCACTGTGACTCAATGCATGGCCTATACGAGCACACACATACACAGCTCACAGTCACTCAATACAGAGTCTATACCAGCACACACACAGACACACACACACACAGCCCACTCTGTCTCAATGGTCATCCAGTGTCAGCACACACACAAACACAAACACACACACACACACTCATTCAGGTCAAAGTGGATAAAACCACAGTCCACACCATCACAGACACACACACACTGCACTACTCACTGTGACTCAATGCACAGTGTACACCAGCAAATACACGTACACATACACACACACCTCCCACACATTTAACTGGGACTCAGTGCTGTGACTATACCAGCTCCCCACACACACATGGTTCACTGTGACTCAATGCACAACAAATAACTGTACACACACACACACACATACACACATATGGCTCAGTTTGACTTAACGAACAGTCTGTAGCACCACATACACACAGCACACCTCAGTGACACAATGTTCAGCCTGTACCATCACACACACACACATTCACAAATACACATACACACACAAATACGGCGCGCTGTGATTCAATGCACAGCCTACAAAACCACACAGAAGCACCCATCACTCTGACTCAAACCGCAGCCTGTACCTGCACATACACACACAAAGACCCACCTTCTGTGACTCAATCCACAGCCTACTGCAGCACACACACACACACACACAAACACAACCATCACTGTGACTCAATGCACCACCTATACCAGCATACACACATAGCTCACTGTGAATCAATGCACAGCCTATAGAAGAACACACAAACACTCACTCACACATACCTCACTGTGACTCAGTCAACCACCTATAGCAGCACACACACACACACAAACATACACGGCTCACTTGGACTCAATTCACTGCCTATACCAGCACACACACACACACACAAACACATATAAGTCTCACTGACTCAATGCACAGCCTGTACTGGCACACACACAAGGCTTACTGTGACTCAATGCACAGTCTACACCAGCATACAAACACATGGCTCGCTGTGACTCAATGTAATGCCTATGCCAGCACACACACACAGAGACACATGCATGGCTCTCTCTGATTCAATGCACGTCCTATACCATCACATACACACACACACGCACAGTCACTGTGACACAATGCACAGCCTATACCACAACACCCATGCAAAGACACATATGCACGGCTCATTGTGACTCCATGCACACCCTATACTATCACATACACACATTCACACATGGCTCATTGTGAATCAGTGCACAGTCTGTAGTTCCAGGTATACACACACAGACACACACCTCAGTGACTCAATGCAAAGCCCATACCATCACACACACACACATACACACACAGCTCACTGTGAATCAGTGTACAGTCTTCAGATCCATGTACATACACACACAACACACCTTAGTGAATCAATGCAGAGACCATACCAGCATACACACACACATACACGCACCTGAGACTCAATGCTCTGCCTATTCCAGCACACACACACACACACACACACACACACACACACACACGGATCACTGTGATTCAATACCAGCCTGTATCTGCACACAGACACACTCTCACACACACCGCCATGTGACTCAATGCAGTTTATACCACCACACAGACACACAGACACACACACATGCCTCACTGTGACTCAATGCCAAGCCCATACAAGTAAACAGACACACACAACCATGGCTCACTGAGACTCAATGAACAGTGTATACTAGCACATACAAACACGTGGCTCAATGTGAGTCAATGCATAGCCTATACCCGCACACACACACACAGAAACACACCTGAATGTGGCTCAGTGCACAGCCTATAGCAGTACACACAGACACACACACACACCGCTCAGTGATTCAATGCAAATCCCATATCAGCATACACATACACATACACTCACCTAGGTGTGACTCAATTCTCAGCCTATAGCAGCACACACACACACCTTACTGTGACTCATGCAGACTCTACAGCATCAAATACACTAACACAGGGCTGGGATTCAATGCACACTCCATACCAGCAAAGGAACACACACCACACCACACTGTGACTCATGCTCAGATTATACCAGCACAAACACACGGCTCACTGGGTCCTAGTGCACAGCATATAACATCACACACACACACACACCACACACTGTGACTCAATGCGCAGCCTGTACCTACACATACACACACACACTTCACTGTGACAAAAAGTGCAGCCTATACCAGCACACACACACACACACTCACACCTCAATGTGACACAATGGTCAGCCTATACCAGAACACGCAGACACACGCACACATCACTGTGACTCAATGCACACACTATACCAGCGTGCACACAAACACACAGCACTGTGACTCAATGTACAATGTATACCAAAACACACAAGCATACACACACACCTCAGTGTGACTCAATGCACAGCCTATACCAGCACACACACATACACACCTGCACAGATACAGGGTTCACTGTGACTCAATGCACAGCCTATAGAAGAACACACACACATACCAACATGCACACACACATGGCTGACCGTGACTCAATCAATCGCCTATACCAGCACACACACACATGACTCACTGTGACTCAATGCAGTCTTTCGCACAACAAACACAGACACACACACCCCACTGAATCAATGAAAGCCCACCAACACACACACTCTCATACACACACACACATGGCTCACTGTGACTCAATGCGCAGTCTGTATCACCACACACACACACACACACCTCAGTTACTCAATGCAAAGACCATACGAGCACACACACACACACACATAATTGATTAAATGCTCCACACATACTAGTGCACACACACACAGACATGTTCACTGTGATTCAAGGCACAGTCTATATGAGCACAGTAACACACAAACAACTCATTTTGACTCAATGCACAGTCTACAGCAACACACACACACATAACTCACTGTGACTCAATCCACAGCCTATATCAGCACACACACACACACAAGGCTCAGTGTGACTCAATGAAGTCTGTAGCACCACACACACACACACACACATACACCTCAGTGACTCAATGCAAAGCCCATACAAACACTCACAGACACACATCTAACTGTGATTCAGTGCTCAACCTCTGCCAGCACACAGACGCACACACAGACACACACACACATGCATGGCTCATTCTGACATAATGTACAGTTCTTACCAGCACAAACACATGCAACACATCTCACTGTAACTCAATGCTCAGACTGTACTTGCACACACACAAGGCTCACTGTGAGTCAATGCACAGCCTATACCAGCAGAGACACACACACACTGCTCTCTATGACACAGTGCACATCCTGTACCATCACACACACACAGCTTATTGTGATGCAATACAGACTCTACACAACCAAATACACAACACACGCACAGCTCACTGTGATTCCATGCAGACTCCATACCAGTGCACAAAAACACACAGCACACAACTCAGTGTGATTCAATGCTCATTTTATACCAAAACACACATAGACACACACACGGTTCTCTGTGACTCAGTGCACAGTCCATACCAGCACCGCACACACACTCACAGCTCACCTTGAATCAAAGCACCGCCTACCCCAGCAAACACACACACACAGTTCACTGTGACTCAATGCACAGGCTATACCAGCACACACACATATACACACACAGCTTACTGTGACACAATACAGTCTCTACACCACCAAATACACACACACACACATGCACAGCTCCATGTGATTCCATGCACATTCCATGCCAGTGCATACAGACACACAGAACACACCTCAGTTTGACTCAATGCTCACAGTATGCGAAAACATACATAGACACACACACACGGCTCCCTGTTACTCAGTGCACAGTGTATACTAGCAGAGTTACACACACAAAGAAACACACATGGCTCACTGTGAATCAATACACAGCCTGTACCTCCACTCACACACACATACAAACACTCACACACAGCTTAGTGTGACTCAATGCAAAGCATATACCAGCACGTGCACCCACACACTCACTCACCTCCCTCTGACTCAGTGCATAGCATATAACATCACACACACACACACACACCTCACTGTGACTGAATGCACAGCCTGTACCAGCACACACACATACAAAAACTCACACATGGTTGTGACTCAATGTACAATCCACACCAGCACATACACACACACGACACCTCAGTGTGAGGCAATGCTCAGTTTATACCAGCACAACCACACGGCTCACTCTGAATCAGTGCACAGCGTATGACATCACACACACACACACATACACCTCACTGTGACTCAATGCACAGCCTGTACCTGCACATAAACACACACACACATCACTGTGATGCGATATGCAGCCTATACCAGCACACACACACACACCAAAGTGTGACTAAATGGTCAGCCTATATGAGAACACACAGACACACACATCCTTCACTGTGACACAATGCACAGTCTACACCAGCCTGCACACACTCACACGACACTGTGACTCAATGCACAATCTGTAATAGCCCCCACACACACACATACACACCTTATTGTGAATCATTGCACAGCTTAGATGTGAACACACACACATACTAACATGCACTCACACATGTCTCACGGTGACTCAATCACCTATACAAGCACACACACATGGCTCACTGTGAGTCAGTGCCCACTCCATACCAGCACCGAACACACAACACAGCTCACTGTGACTCAAGGCACAGTGTATGGCAGCACACACACACACAGACACACTCATACCCACATCTCATTGTGCCTCTAAGCCTGTGGAAGCACACGCACAATGAAACAAACACCCCTCACTGTGACTCACTGCACATCCTATACCAGTGCACTCACACACACACACACATGGCTGACTGTGAATCAATGCACACTCTATACCAGGACACACACACACACGGCTCCCTGTGACTCAGTGCACAGGATATGCTAGCAGACATACACACACAGAGAAGCACATATGACAAACTGTGAGTCAATCCACAGCCCATAACTCCAAACATGCACACATACTGACACTCAAAAACATAGCTCAGTGTGATTCGATGCAAATCCTATACCAGAAAGTGCACACACACACACACATAAACCTCCCTATGAATCAGTGCATAGCTTATAACAACACACACAAACACCTCACTGTGACTCAATGTGCTGCCTCTAACTGCACATACACACACAAACAACTCAATATGACTCAATGTGCAGGCTGTACCAGCACACACACACACATGTGCACACACACCTCAGTGTGCCTCAATTGTCAGCCTATACCGGAACACACAGACATACACACCTCTCACTCTGACTCAATGCACAACCTATACCAGCGTGCACACACACTCACATGGCACAGTGAATCAAGGCACCATTTTACCAGCACAGGCACACACACCTCAGAGGGACTCAAAGCCGAGCCTATACCTGCACACACACAAACACACACACACACACATGCACAGATGCAGGCCTCACTGTGACTCAATGCACAGCCTATACCAGAACACACACACACACCAACACGCACTCACACATGGCTCACTTGTACTCAATCAATCGACAATACCAACACAATCGCACACAACTCGCTGTGACTCAATGCAGTCTGTATCACCACACACTCACACACACACCCATGAATCCATAAAGCCCCTACCAGCACAATAAAGCCCATACCAGCACACAAACTCACATGTACACACACACACACCTGACTGTGACTGAAAACGCTTCCTGTACCAGCACACACACACAAAAACACCTCACTGTGACTCAATGCATGGCCTATACGAGCACACACATACACAGCTCACAGTCACTCAATACAGAGTCTATACCAGCACACACACAGACACACACACACACAGCCCACTCTGTCTCAATGGTCATCCAGTGTCAGCACACACACACACACACACACACACACACACACACACACTCATTCAGGTCAAAGTGGATAAAACCACAGTCCACACCATCACAGACACACACACACTGCACTACTCACTGTGACTCAATGCACAGTGTACACCAGCAAATACACGTACACATACACACACACCTCCCACACATTTAACTGGGACTCAGTGCTGTGACTATACCAGCTCCCCACACACACATGGTTCACTGTGACTCAATGCACAGCAAATAACTGTACACACACACACACACATACACACATATGGCTCAGTTTGACTTAACGAACAGTCTGTAGCACCACATACACACAGCACACCTCAGTGACACAATGTTCAGCCTGTACCATCACACACACACACATTCACAAATACACATACACACACAAATACGGCGCGCTGTGATTCAATGCACAGCCTACAAAACCACACAGAAGCACCCATCACTCTGACTCAAACCGCAGCCTGTACCTGCACATACACACACAAAAACCCACCTTCTGTGACTCAATCCACAGCCTACTGCAGCACACACACACACACACACAAACACAACCATCACTGTGACTCAATGCACCACCTATACC